>NC_091758.1:22901083-23038583 GCF_043380555.1 Nothobranchius furzeri
ATTACAGAGTCTGATTATGAATATTCAGATAGTTTAATTGATGATGAAACTAGTGAGGAACCATGGTCACCTGAAACTGTAAAACGTATTTCAAAAAAATTTATTGAAGAATCGCAGTCAGGCTCTGACGGAGAATGCGAGAAAAGGTTTTCCAAGTACGAACTTAGTGACAAACCACAGTCAGGCTCTAGTGAAGAACCACAGTCAGGCTCTGACAGCGAACACAAGAAAAGGTTTTCCAAGTGCAAACTTAGTAAAGAACCACAGTCAGGCTCTGACGGAGAATGCAAGAAAAGGTTTTCCAAATACAAACTCAGTAAAGAACCGCAGTCAGGCTCTAGTGAAGAACCACAGTCAGGCTCTGACAGAGAACTCAAGAAAAGGTTTTCTACGTGCAAACATAGTGACGAACCGCAGTCAGGCTCTGACGGCAAATGCAAGAAAAGGTTTTCCAAGTACGAACTTCGTGACGGACCGCAGTCAGGCTCTGATGGAGAATCCAAGAAAAGGTTTTCCGAGTATGAACTAAGTGACGAACCAATGCAGGAAGTTGGCAGTTGTTCTAATGATGTCGTGGGTAAAAAAACACGCTCACCACCTCTCAAGCTCCAACTGGGAAAGACTACTCTGCGTCCAGTCAAGACGAGACCTATTGAGCAAGGGTCAAATGCCACCAAAGTGCTTCCCCCTCTTTCTGGGAAATGTATCCTTCCTCCAATTTCTACAAAACCTACATCTCCTCTTTCTAGGACATCCACGTTACCGCCTCTGTCTGAGAGATCCACGCCTTCCAATTCTAGACAATCCACGTCTCCGCTGTCTGGGAAAACCACACCTTCCCATTCTAGAAGGCCCGCGTCTCCTCCCCTGTTTGAGACACCCAGTCCTCCCCATTCTAAAAAATCTACACGTCCTTCTCTTGATAGACATCCCAAGCCTGTATTATACAAAACCAAAGCCTGCCATTTAGATAGCTTAAGTAATACAGAAAAAGTATATATCATGTTAGATTAGATTAGCAGATAATGTCTCAGATAGTAGAAGCTAACCATTAGCATTAGCAACTCCACCACACAGCAAAAGATCCTCCAGGCTTGTGTTACTTTGAGATAAAAGTCAGTGGTAGAGTTGTGTTGCTGTTTTCCAGTCAGAGGGGAGATGTCGAAATATCAGAATTAGATTAGATTAGATTAGATCAGATCCTGTTTTATGTAATAGAATAGAATAGAATAGAATATTCTTAGGCCATCTGCCCCTCAATGACATGTTGTCCAGGGGTTACTAAGTGCATTATTAAGCATTAATAAACAAAGACTTTATTACCATACCATACCAACTTTATTTCTATAGCACAATTGAAGACACAGCGTGGGAGCTGACCAAAGTACTGAACAGGCAGGATCAATTAAAACAAAAGTAAAAACAATAAGAAGATAAAACACAACAATAAAAACTATAAAATCATAATACGCTAACATTGAGTCATTGTCTAAAAGCCAAGTCATAAAAGTAGGTTTTTTAATGAGATTTTAAAACAGACAGAGGATGCCAGCCTAACTGTAAACGGAAACGACGCAAAAAATAAATAAATAAATAAAACTTGGGATCTTGTAGGCGTGGTGGTGGGATCTCAGCCGTGGATACTCTTATAAAAGGGAAACACTGGGATGCCAGCCTAACTGTAATGGGCAATGAGTTCCAGAGCATAGGGGCAGCATGGGCAAACACACGTTCACCTCGTGATTTGTAGGCCATCCGGGGAGTGCAAAGCAGTAGACGGTCAGCTGACCTCAGCATACAAGTAGGTACATAGGGAGTAGGGCTGCACGATATTAGGAAAACCTGCGATATTCGATAACAGTGCTTAATATTGCAATATCGAAATTACTCACGATAAATGAACAAATACTAAAGTATGCAGTGTTGATGTCGTCTGGCGTGTGACGTCTGCTCTGGGTTCAAAGCAAACAAAAACTAATGCATGAATTCCATTACAACATAACATTTTTATTGCAAAAACATGCAGCTGCACCTGCTACTGTATTAGCAGCAAAACAACAAACTGCATGCATGCAGTTTATCAGTGACTTTAAAACATCACCACCACCATAAAACTTTTTCTGATGCTCCAAATACAGAAAAACATCCCTCACCAGGGTTTTTGAATAAATAAAAATATCAGAAAATAAGTTTCAATGTTAAATAATAGTTGACATCACTTAAATGCAACATCAAATTCTCTCATTGCTACTGAGCATTTTCTCCACATATGTGGTTATGATAGAAGGCTGTTGCTGCTATTGGGAAGTGAACTGTGCTGGGCCAAACTAGGAGAATATTAAGATTTTTTGAGGGAAAGAGAAAAACAATTGTCTACCTTTCAGAAGAGGAGCTGGCAAAAAACTTCATGGAAAATATGTGAAAACGTTTGTTTTTATCCCCAAATTGAACAAGTTTACCTAGATCTTAAAAAGCAGCTCAGATGATGAAACTGCAACTATGATTCTGATAACAAGCTAACAAATTGAACTAAGATAACCGGCTAGCAGAGCTTCTGACTGACAGTTTATGTGCAGCAGCAAATCAACTATCCTGATAAACAAGGTTATGAAAGCTCATAAAGAAAAATCACTTTGATGTGTGGGGAACTTTTCCAGGCCCTCTTTAGCAGGGTGGGACTGGGAGGAGTGCTGTAGCCTTTTAGCTGGAAGCTAACCGGAGCCTGGGGCTAACACTAGCGACATGAAGGTGGGTTGGTTCACCAGCACATGTCGGAGTCAGCCCGGTAAAAATGATTGACGACACCGAGCGGAGTCACGTTCACGTTTGAAAGCAGTGCTGAATCCAGAAACATCAGCACAAAGTGCGTTCGTTGCTCTGAGCCAGCACGACAAACAAGGGAACGGCTGCGGCACCGCTAACTCTGTTCGGGTGTTGCTTTCCAAAAGGGTCTATGTAGGGGCGGGCGTATTACGTGAACAGAACCATCTGATTGGCCGCATATCAGAAGGACTACATTTGATTGGTCAAATAATACTTTCGCGTAAAAAAACAGAGCTGGTTTACAAAAAGCTGATGTATGACACGGATGGAAATGTTTGAACCAAACATTTATCGCTGTTTTTGCCGTGTTTTGCGATGGGCCTATCGCACGTCCTTGTGACGAAGTGGTAGGGATGATTTCCCATTCGTCTCTGTAATTTATTTCTGTAGTCTGCTGGCACTGTGATGGGGGATATTTTAACTGAAATGTGTCTTAGTGTGTCTTTATGTGAAAATGTTTTTTTGTATTGTAAAAACAGTTTTGTCTTTTGTTTATGTTAACATTTAGGTACCTTTATGTGGATGTTTATTTCCCTCTGGATTTAATGTTGGAGCACTGATTGGGGTGGATTGTTTGCAGGTGTGATTTGCTGGGGTATTTAAAGGAAGCCAGGGGGAGGCTTGGGAGTTTTTGTTTTTGTTATGTGGTGATCTGTAAAAGGAAAGAGGTGAAATAAATGCAGGAGAAGCATTTTGGCTCTCTGGAAAAATGTCCCTGTGCTGCAGTTTGCCTCTACTTCTTTCAACTTGAAGACCTTCTGGCTGCTCTACATTCTCACAGTCCTGTTATCGCGATGACGATCATTTTTCGATATATTGTGCAGCCCTAATAGGGAGTCAGCAGGTCGAACAGATAAGGAGGAGCTAGGTCATGTAGGGCTTTAAAAACAAACATCAATATCTTAAAACGCAAATGTAAAAATGACTGAAACACAAATTTACATATTTGGCATTATTGACCAATATCTTTGATTTAATTTATTTGTTAAGAACATCAAGATGCATTACAGTGAACATTATAATAAAGTACATTTTTCTAGTGCAGAGAGGAGTCAACCCATAGAAGCACTGATTTGATCTCATTTCAGAGAAAAATAGAACAGGTCAGATGCATCTAATAAATAAAATTACTAACAAACTCCAGAATCAGTTTCTTTGCTTCATTGTTCTGGTACTGAAAATATCACTAATGCAGATCAAAGGAGATACACAGATGAATGCATCGCTTAACTATTAGGAAATTAGTGGGTGTGGTTTACATCAAAACATTATTTTAAATCTGAAATTTACAAAAAAAGTAACTTTGAATATTGAACTGAAAAAGAGGCGAGCTGAAGAAAATGTAGGGAGTACTGAAGAAACGTGAGCAACAGTGAAGAAAGCACAGAGAGATCAGTTACTGTCTGTGTGTGCGTGGATGCCTGGGCCGAGCTGACTGAGCTCCTGGCTGCAGAGTTTTGTGTGTAGGGAGGGGTGGGCGCTCTATGTGACTGGCCAATCACAGAACGTGAAGACAGTCAGTTATCCAATGAGGATTTTCCTTCAGCACGATTACAGATATTTATGAGTTTTACACTCGTTTCATGCTCGTCGTATTCGTCAAAAATGCTTTATCCATACGCTCATACCTAGCTGTAACCACCCTGCCCTGCCTCATCCTCCTCCTTGCTGCCTGCCGGCTGTGATCACAAGCAACAACACAGTAGTTCCCACTGCTTCTTTGAGAAACGGCGCAATAAATAAATAAATAATCAATAAAACTTGGGATCTTGTGGGTGTGGCGGTGGGAGTTCAGCCGTGGCGGGCCGCCACGGCTACGCCTATGTACGGGAACACTGCTACAGTCTGGTGACTAGTGTCTAGTTTAGCTACATTTAGCTTAGCTGGAGTAATATATAGCCTCAACTGGTGACTTTTCTAATTCATTGTCAGCCAGACAAAATGTTGCTACAGAGAAACGCCCAAGGTACTGACCCCGCAATAAAAAATCATGTCCACATTTATTTCACACAATCTCAAACGTCACACTAAAATTAAACTTTTAGCTCTGATTTAATTATTTCCTTATTGATATCAGTTTTCCCTTTGTTGTAGGCAATCCTCGGGTGTCAGCAGGAGGAGGTTACCACCTGCATAACGGAGCACCCTGGTTCTGAGCCAGTTGCACCTTTATGCAGCTCTTTGAGGAGACAATGCTCAGCAGGTGAAACAACTGTAAAATTTATTTTGTTCGTAGTTTTTGTTTAGATCTCATACATTACCAGTTTTTCTTTCTTACAGACACATGCCTCCGTGTGGTCAGCTGGTGTTGGTGTGATCTGGGAGGGCACACTCATGTCGTCATCTCCTTGTGCTGTCTCCAGGATCATGATGGGAGTTCTCTGTGCCTATAAAGCAGGGGTATTTACTTCTGGGCCTGGAGGGCCGGTATCCAGTACATTTAAGTTTTAACTCTGTTTCAACACACCTGATTTCAGTCAGCAGATAATTAACAGGCTTCTGCAGAGCTGCTGCACAGGTAATTCAACCACTGATTCAAGTGTGTTGGAGCAGGGAAACAACTAAAACGTGCTGGTTACCAGCCATCCAGGACTAGAATTGAATACCCCTGCTATAAACCTTCCTCCCTCCTCTGGACTTTAAACATTAGTGTTTTATTACGGTTTACCTGATTTAGTAAATAAATCTCAATTTATAAATTTCCTGTTTTGGTGCCTGTCCATAAAATCCTGCATTAGACACTGAAAGCTGAATGGATGCCTTTCATTCACTTTGACATTCAATGTATTTTTAAAGATACACTTGAAATTAATATCAGCTGTTTAACAGAGTGGTGCAAAATAATTGCTAATGCCATGATTTTTGCATTAACCTGACCTTCATGCAGAGAAACTCAGGAGACAAATGAGCTAAAAACAGTTTAATAAAATGTTTGACGGATGACTGAAGAGGTACTGCTGGAGATCAGGAACCAGGAGCTTCTGCGAGGAAGAGCAGAGGTTAGTAAGAGGCAACAGGTCAGGTTTTTCTTAGACTGTGCAGGTAGCTTACAGAGACTGAGAAACGCCACAGAGATGGAGCCACAGGTTTTAGTGTTTAAAGATCAGAAGGCCCTGAGGTAAAATTGAGTGTTAGTAATGACCAAAGAATGACTTACAAAAGGAAACATTTAGGTACTTACGGTCTGAAGTTGTAGCGCAGACGGGAGACAGCAGAGTGGTGGAGAAACAACCAGAAGTCTGGGAGAATGACAGCATGAGTTGCAAGCGGGTGAGCAGAAGGTAGTGGGTAAGCCGACTGCCAGTATGGTTGTGTGATCAGGAGCTTCAAGGAAATAATTTCCATAGATCTGCATAGAAAATGAGAACGTAAGTTTGAAAAACGGCAGAGTCATGGGCTAGATATGGGTTAAAACACTCTGATGAGTGACCAGCTACCAGCTTTTATTCAAGGATGGGGTTACAGGTGTGTGAGGATGTGCCTGCTCCATGAGAAGAGTTTTCAGGTAAGCCTCTCCATGGTGCTCTGCAATGGTGACTAGCAAGGCTAAGGAAGAGATTAAAGGGAACACAAACCTAGGACTCCGACCCAAACTTCTTACAGCAACACAACGACTCCTCCCACAGGCGGTTGTTCCACGGGAGTACACGCAGCTGCCCGAAGTTCAGCATCAGGCAACCTGTAGGCGATGTAATCATACGTGGCTTCTGAGCATGCAAGTTTATTCTAGCTGTACAGAGTACAATAATAATAAAGATTTATATTCTGTTGTGTTGTTCACCTTGCAGGTTCTTTTAAAATCTTAACCTGTGCCTGCTTACAGCAGGTCTTTCAGGTCTTTTGAACTAGACACAGAGAGGTTCAGGCACAGGTACTTAGACTCCTGATATGGTAAAGCATCCACCAACACAGACTCCTGATATGGTAGAGCATCCACCACCACAGACTCGAACAATAGGTCCATTTGCTTGTCAACTGGAAACAATGGAAAAAGATTACCATTAGTACAGATATTTATCCATAACCATCACTGTGGGTTTATTATACAGCCTATGAACTACATGAGGTGGGATTGGTCTGCAGTAGGGATGTGTATTTTTGACTGAATTTATTGTAGGAATATTCAATAAACAGTCCAAACTGATACTTAACATGTATAACATGAGTTATCTGAACCATAATAGCGAGATTTAAATTTCAATGGTGGAAACAAAACCCAATGCACACTGCTGCCAACTAGCGGTCGACATTTAAAGTGCTCCAAAAACAAAGAAAATACACAAATTTTTGCATGTAAATTCTTCCAAAAATTAGATACACTGCTTTTGAAAATGGATGTAATATCTCAGGAAAAAATATCACGATATATTGCAATATCGATATTTTAGAGACACAGTTTGAGAATATCGATACAATATCACTGGGAAAATATATCGCGATATATTGTCATATTGATATTTTCTTACATCCCTTGTCTGCAGTGTACTTTGTGTACACTATGGTGTGTCTTAGCTCACCAACTGCAGTTGATGCATGTGGCCGTGTAGCACTTCCATTGTAATGCAATGTAGGGCTGCAACAAACGATTATTTGGATAATTGATGAATCGGATGGGGTCTCGACACGATTAATCGATTAATCGGATTACATAGGGACATTTTCAAAAACTGCTAGGGAAACGTTATTTCTCTCCTTCCTTCACTTTATTAAACACAACATTATTAGAAAACAGTTCAATAGCGGAAAAACAACATGCCATCACCTAAATTGTCTTATGAGGTGTATAGACAGAGACCCTAAGCTACACCTATCTGTGACCTAAAATGCTTGGTCCAAGTTAAACAGCTTAAAGAGCAAGTCAACCCCTACCAGAGTCTAACTCCACTCCCACTTCATGTTTGAAAAATGCAACACATGCTGTTGCCTGGCAGACCAAGAGGGCGGAGCCGCTAACAAATACACACACACTCAGGCTCACGAAAGCATTGTGACATCATAATGTACCAGTTTACAACATAGCATACTTCTTAGCCAATAGCGGTGGCAGATTTAAATTAAAATACAGTGCAGAGTTTTTATCTGACAACGGCACAACACTGCCAGTTTGAGGCAGAATATTTAAATTTTAACTAAGATGCACTGAAATGCCAAATTACTGACGACACGTGTCTGCAGCACGATTAGACACTCGTTTATTTAGTTTATCAGCAAAAAAAGTTTATTTGGGGGTGACTTGCTCTTTAAGGGCAATTCTCATCTGTTTTGTTTGATCTCATCTGTAGACATTTATTATAATTGGGGATGTCAAACAACTACTTTTTAAATGTAATTAAACATAGGCTGTGAATTAATCAAAATTATTCACTATTTCCAAAAATGACTGAAAAAATACCAAATAAAACAAAAATAAATGAATGTCATCCTCCTTGCGATGATGCCCTGGGCAACTGCCATAAAGTCGCATCAAGAAATGCTGCTGATCATTCCAATGATCCCAAATAGACTCACATTAGGCCACATGCAGCAACAGTTAGGACTCCTCCCTCCCTTTTAAAAGCGTTTTCGCTTCTGAGGACATTGTGGTTGTAAAGCCACATGTTAGTAGTCTGGCCCCGGTGTGATCAACCAGTTTCTGCGGGAATGTGATGGCGGAACCGGTTCACAGCAGCACCCCCCCCGTCTATCTAATAGCGTCGCGCTTACGATTTTATAGACTTATTTTTACGAGCATAGGGCATGTCTAGCCTGTGTAATAATCCGGGGCCTGGGTGAATCACTTTTGAAATTTTTTTAACTTACCCGGACACAGAGCTCTCTCCTTCCTCGCTGATGATTCCGACATGCTTGCGTTTAAGATGCTGCATCATCACCGTAGCACTCCCGTGCCATGCTAAGTCCGACCTACAAACGTTGCAGGTAACGAATGTCTTTGCCTGATTTAACTGAAAATGCTCCCAAACTTCAGAAGTTTTTACTTTTTTTGGGTCTCGCTGCTTCTGCCATGTTCCTCTTCCAAACACCTGCTGGCTCTCCACCGGCCTGCGCGCAACGGCGGGCGGGAGGGGAAGGGGCTTTTGGAAGAGTTGTGCAACACAACGAATCGATGACGCAATTCGTTGCCAACGCTTTTAGTAATCGATTTTCATCGAATTTATCGATTCGTTGTTGCAGCCCTAATGCAATGTAGTAGTTTTCAATCTAAAAAGAAAGAAAATAATAAAAAAAATAGCTTTTAGACAAAAATATAGATTTTATGTAAAAATTAATCAAAAGCATGTATTTAACTCATTATTGATTATCTGTCCTGGATAACATTCTTTTGATGGAGAATAGAGAACACGTGACAGAAAGCACATTGAATCTGATTTGTCCTGTTCTGACAAACAAATGTCAGATCTGTATACTGGAAAGAAATGTATTATCATACATACTCACTTAGACAATTATTCAGTCAGAGTTACATCATATAATCCATTCGTTTCACTGAAAAAGGAGCAGGCAGAACTATGAACTTGTTTAGCCCGTCCAAGTAACATGGAATAAAAAATACATGTATCTGTATGTAAATGTAGTTTAAATGTCTTCCCACAATAGCTCATGTAGATTCTGTCTGAGTTATACCATAAAAATCCTGCAGTTCCACTAAAAGAGTATTTACCTGCAAAACAGCCTGTTAGCTCAGCTTTCTGCTGCTTCCTCTGTAGCAAGTTAGCTGTACACAGGTTAGCTCCAGTAGCTGCAAAGTCTCTGATGTTCCACAGGTTCCTGAAAAATTAGCAAACTTATTAACATAAACTGCAATAATTAATTCCATGAAACCAGTAATGAATATGTTAAGATGAGTTTTTAATACATCTCTCTGGAACAATAGACCATTGTCCTGAAGCTAGCACAATGGCTTGCTTAGCAGCTAGCTAGTGAGCTAACGTCTGGTTAAAACCAACTTAAAAAGTGGCTTAACTTACAGATTAACTAAGGAAAGATAAAATATATTATCAATACTCACTTTAGATCCTCAGTAGAAACCACACCCTTACGAAAAAGAAGTATACTTTAAGTATTTAATTTCAAGTATACTTAAGTGTACAGAAGTTTATTTGCATACTTGTTCTTAAAGTTTACTTAGAAGTATACTCCTTGGGACTAAATTGGGCCGCTAAAAGTATACTTGAAGTATACTACAAGTATACTTCAAAGTAATAATTTAAGTTTATTTGTAGTGTACTTCTGATATAATTGAGTAAACTTTTCTCTTTGAAAGTATACTTAAAGTAACCTCACAAGTGTACTTGGAGTGTACTTCAAATATAATTGAGTATACTTTTCTCCTTGAAAGTATACTTATAAGTTTACTTGTAGTGTACTTCTGCTATAAATGAGTATACTTTTCTCCTTGGAAGTATACTTAAAAGTAACAATATAAGTTTACTTGTAGTGTACTCCTGATATAGTTGAGTATACTTTTCTCCTTGAAAGTATACTTATAAAATTACTTGTAGTGTACTTCTGATATAAATGAGTATACTTTTCTCCTTGGAAGTATACTTAAAAGTAACAATATAAGTTTACTTGTAGTGTACTCCTGATATAGTTGAGTATACTTTTCTCCTTGAAAGTATACTTATAAGTTTACTTGTAGTGTACTTCTGATATAAATGAGTATACTTTTCTCCTTGGAAGTATACTTAAAAGTAACAATATAAGTTTACTTGTAGTGTACTCCTGATATAGTTGAGTATACTTTTCTCCTTGAAAGTATACTTATAAAATTACTTGTAGTGTACTTCTGATATAAATGAGTATACTTTTCTCCTTGGAAGTATACTTAAAAGTAACAATATAAGTTTACTTGTAGTGTACTCCTGATATAGTTGAGTATACTTTTCTCCTTGAAAGTATACTTATAAGTTTACTTGTAGTGTACTTCTGATATAATTGAGTATACTTTTCTCCTTGGAAGTATACTTAAAAGTAACAATATAAGTTTACTTGTAGTGTACTCCTGATATAGTTGAGTATACTTTTCTCATTGAAAGTATACTTAAAAGTAACAGTATAAGTTTACTTCTAATAAAATTGAGTAAACTTTTGCCCTTGAAAGTATACTTAAAAATAAACTTTAAGTAACATTATAAGTTTACTTGTAGTGTACTTCTGAAATAATTGAGTATACTTTTCTCTTTGAATGTATACTTAAAATTATACTTAAAGTAATAATGTATGTTTACTTGTAGTGTACTTCTTATATAATTGAGTATACTTACAGTTTTGAAAGTACAGTTTACAGTAAACTTGACGTAATATTCTTTTAGTACATTTAAGTATCTCTATTTTTTCTATAAACACATACTGCAAGTAACATTTAACATCTGCTATTTGCTTACTACCATTACATTTACTTTCCACTATTTACTTTATGCAGAGAAAAAAAGTAAATAAAATAGCTAAGTCATTTTGTTCAAATTTATTAAACAGAGAGAATTAGAACAGAACAAAAACAGACCTGTTTACCAGGATTAATCAAAGATGAGAACGCAAACTGTTCTGAACATGACGCGTTAATTCTGTCCATTTTGAAAGACTTTTTAAAAATGCCTTTAAAAATCAGTCCATTTTATGGATCCACTTGCTTGGTTGTTGATGCCTATTTGAAGTTTTCGTTGTTGCATTTCTTTCGTGTTATTTTTCTTACATCTTGAACGCGCAGAGGGAAACTTCAACTGAGCATGCCCTGTGAACACACAAAGCAAAAAAATGAACACTTGAACTGTTAGGTGAACTCTGACACCACAAAATCTTTACAGTTCGTACACTGTAAACCCGAATAAGTAGGCAGAACTCAAAAAATGTAAGGCAATCAGTTGCCTCATATTTTCTGAGTTTATAAACTCAGATATTTGAGTATATCAGACCATAAATAAACTTAAATATTTGGAGTTTATATTAAATATATTTTCAAATTATGATCAAATTAAAGTTACTGATTAAGCCAACTCAAACAGAAAATAAAACAAAATTTGAAAGAAACAATTACAAACGAACACTTTTGAAAACTGGACAACAGCAGTGTGTAGTCTTTCTTTGAGTAGGTGGTTTAAAGCAACATCAGGATGCACATCAATTCAACATTAACAAAATATGAATTACACTAACCACTATCAAGTAAGTCAGTGAGTACTTTATGCCATTTGGCATAAAACTAGTTGAGTATTGAATCGGATTAGCCTATGGGCTAATCCGATTCAATTATTCACGCTAAACTAAAGCCACAAATGGAGTTGCCAGACTCAGAACGGCTGGACGAACAGAGAAAAGGTAAAACTCAACTGTTCCTCCCACTGTCTTCATGGGTGACCCCGAGAGGAAAGTTGACCATTGAGCAGGGTTGATGGTTTATCCCTTGAGGTCCACGTGACGGGGTGAGGAGTGAGCACCACCTCACCCCTGCCACGTGGACCTCAAGGGATAAACCATCAACCCTGCTCAATGGTCAACTTTCCTCGCGGGGTCCTACCCATTAGGACAGTGGGAGGGTTAACTCAAGGAGAAGTGGAAAATGAACATATTTGCCCAAATGGTGGTGTGTTACTTTAACATCAACAATTAAAGAGCAGACAAATAGTAAATTACATTGTGGATGTGGACAATGCTCTAACAGAGTGAGCCATCTGAATCCACCACTCTTTCAGATTTTGAGTTACACATGTAACATCAGGTCATTTTTGACTCTGCAGCTTGGGTGATAGTTTAGACTCATCAAGACCAAGTAAGATTTTCTGCGTGAACTCAAATGTGTTGGTCAGTCCCTTCGGATAATCTAGGTGTAAGGCATAGATGAGGCCGAACATTACCAGGAAGGCATCAGGAAGCCTGGAGAGGTTGACAATCACATCACCCTCGAGGATAACAGATTCTCACTGGGTCGTACGTAACTGGACTCTCGGCATCATCTGTGATGGTTGTCAGGAGGACAACTGCTGCATCCCTGAGGTCCGGCTCATTGGTATCATCCTTACAAAAATGAAAGGGAGATCATACACTAATCACATCTGAACTGAAACTCTGACTGTGGCCATTTTTATTTCAGTAGATTTTCATGTAAATAACAATAAATGCAGTCTGATAGACTCCTGTTTAGGGCTGGGCAACATATCAAAGATTTATCGTTATCAAATTTCTTGTCTCTCATCCAGATAATTTTTCCCATGTCAATAAATTTGATAATAAAAAAATGAAAAGATGTGTAAGTTGGCCACATTTATGTCCCTTTAAGAATAGGGCTGTCGCGGTAACCGCAAAAATGAAATATCGCAATATGAAGACGCCCACCGCGCTGCATCATGCGCCACCGCGATTACTGAACTTGGTTCAACTCAATGATGCATGTTGAGAAGGATGGCTGCACTGGTATCAAAACGAAACGTTACTTCGCTCCTTTGGGAGCGCTTTGGTTTTCAGTACGTCAGCTGCTGCGCAGCCAGAGTTCTTGGCCGAGACGGAGCTGCCACCAGCGGCAAAAAATAAATAAATAATAAACGCTCGGAGACCTGCTGAAGTCCCGGACAAGCACTGCTTCTGCAACCGTCCCGAAGAGAGTTTGAGCCGAGCTGGAGCTCACTCGCTACCGGCAGGAGGAATGCATCCACCCTAAAGAACCCCCCTGACATGGTGGAGCAACAACCGAGAGAGATTCCCTTTGCTCGCCAGTCGCACACAAGTACGTGTGCGTTAGTGCAACGAGCGCACCATCCGAGAGGGTTTTCAGTGTTGCTGCAAATGTTGCCACCCCTCTCAGATCCTCTCTCAAACCGTATATGGTTAACATGCTGGTTTTCCTTGTAGGTAACAAGGACGTGACCGAGCTATAAATCACCGTCATCCGTGTGTGTGAAAGTGAAATGATAGTGCGCCCGCCCCCCGGCGCGCGCGCGCCCGGTACATGTAATTTTTTATGCTTGATTTTAAACAACTAAACAAAATGGGGACTTGTTTCTTATTTGTTAGATGCTGCAGCCAAATTTGCATTTAAAAGTTTAACCTTCTCCTGAATTTTGTTGTTTTTAAGTTCAGTCGGACTCCGACTGTCGGACAAACAAACGTTACTGCGATCTATGTTGTTACTGCCCTTTGATCTGCATTCAGTAAAGTGTTATAAAAGAAGGCATGGCAATTTTTAACCTTTTTTAAATGTGTAAACATTATGTTTAGATAGTACTGCAATAAAAAAAAGGACTGCAATAATATCGCACACCGCAATATTAAGCCACCCTGAATCACCGCAGGGGGAATTCCTCAACCGTGACAGCCCTATTTAAGAAGCTGTAGCACCTTGAGTCATGTAAAATTTTAGTCATTGTAATACACGAGACAGCCCCATCTAGTGGACAAATATTGTTGCTACGCATTCCTGTAGTTATCGTCTACTTATCGTTATCGAGGTGAGATCTTCAATATATGGTGATATTGATTTTAGGCCATATCGCCCAGCCCTACTCCCGTTCATTCTGTTGCTTTGTGCTCTCATTTACGAATAAAGTGAGATGGCTTCCGTGTGTGCCAGTGTTATGCTAATGAAAGCTGCTTGAATTCTTTGCAGTGATTGTTGATTTTTCTCAGTGCCTTAAAGCCTGCCACACATGAGGGCCATCTGCTGAGCAAACGGTCTCGAATGACTGCTTGCTCAGCAGATACCTCGCCATGTGCGCCTGATTTTCACAGAGTTTTCCGCCTCACGAGACCCTGAGGTGAATATCTGACCAGTTAAGACATTTTCCGCCTCACAGGGGTAAAAACTCGCCGTGTGCGCATTACCGAGCTGCTGGTTGAGCTGAAATATTCTAGTGGCCAACCAAAGCACGTTCTCCGCTCATATGACCCCAAGATGGCAGCCCCCTGTCTGCATGTCAGAAAAGAAACAACACAGAGACAGAGCTGGAAACGGAGGAAATGCCTATCCTTTTTTGTTGAAACGTCGCCGCCACCGGCGTTTCAAGGTTAGGAAAATATGGGTACAGTAGCTGGAAAGATGGACCAGGCAAGGAGTTTATGCCAATTTACTCCAAGAGATGCACCTGGAAGACCCAGAATCCTTCCGAAAGGGTAATGGAAACAGTGGGCCCATCGATCCGCAAGGTACCATTTTGTTTATTTTTCAGACACGCAGACAGGGTAAGGGGCTGTATCTGAATACATCTTGGGGTCATGTGAGCGGAGAAAGTGCTTTGATTGGCCACTAGAATATTTCAGCTCAGCAGCTCAGTAGTGCACACACAGCGAGTTTTTACCCCTGTGAGGCAGAAAATATCTAACTGGTCAGATATTCACCTCAGCGTCTCGTGAGGCGGAAAACTCAGTGAAAATCAGGCGCACATGGCGAGGTATCTGCTGAGCAAACAGTCATTTGAGGCCGTTTGCTCAGCTGATTGCTCTCGTGTATGGCAGGCTTAAACATCTTGCCAAAGGTTTGTAGTTGAAACAATGGCACTTTTTCCAAAATGTTCATGTTCGTTTTCCTTGTGTTGTCTTTATGCATAAATAAATAGAATGATTTGTTCAAATTTACAATACTGGGACTTACCACACATGTCCTCAAAAATCCAGAGGTTTCCTCACGTAGATAGACAGGAAGGGCATGGAGAACAGTGGTACGCCTTGTGTGGACATCATGTAATTCCTAAGAAGATTAAGAGTGTAAATACTGTCAAGTTTACTAATCAAACTCAATACCAAATTGCTCTGACCAATTTTCCAAGACAGTGATATCTGCATCTAAATCCAATGATAAACTGCTGAATTCAAAAATTAATTTGAATTGTTTAACATTACATAATACGGAGGGGTATTAGGGCCACTGAAGAAGAAAAAATTCTGAAAATAAATAAAATAAATAAAGTCAGAATTCTGACATTTATCTCAGTATTCAATTGATTCCTTCAGTGGCCCTAATACTGCCTTATTGCCTAAGAGTATTAGAGTCATTGAAGAAAAAGAAAAGAATTGAGAAAAAAAAAGTCAGATAATTTCAAAATTCTGGGATTAAAGTCAGAATTCTGACTTTTTTCATGAACCTAAAACCAAACAAACAAAAAACTATTTAGGAATTGTTTTTGTTAAAAAAAAATCAAAACAAAAAAAAGCCCGAATTTTAAGATTTAAGTCAGAATTCTGATCCCCCCTCATAATCTTCCCCAATTTCCCCCTTTTTTTTTGTTTTAGGTACCAGTCAGAACTCTGAGATTAAACTCAGATTTATGACTTATTTTCTCAGAATTCTATATTTTTTTTCCATCAGTGGCTCTAATACTCATAGCATAAAGGCATTACCTGTAAATTGTATATTCACCAGTTTTAAAAGACAAATCTGTATACATATATACATACATACATATATAGTCATGTTATTTAGGATGTGTCATCAAAAATGCAGATTGTGAGAATTACTCACCAGTGGTCTCACTTGTATGAACCTCTTGGGGGTCAACAGCAGCATGCCATCAATCTTGTGTGCAGAGAGTGGGGTTGGATCATTGAAGTCTGACCGCAGATTCATAGACACGCTTCCCGGTGTGGCTGACAGCTCATAGGAACGCAGACGCTCTACATTTACACGTCTACACCAGGAAGCATAATCAGTAGAGAAAACATTGTGAATCACAAGGTAGATCTGTGTTAGTCTGCAAAATTTAGGCAGTCCTCCACTATATATATGAAGCTAAATCATTAATCATCTAAATTGTGTGTGTGTGTGTGTGTGTGTGTGTGTGTGTGTGTGTGTGTGTGTGTGTGTGTGTGTGTGTGTGTGTGTGTGTGTGTGTGAGGAGAATCAAGTGTAATTTGACTTATCCACACAAAGCTAAAAACATAACATTTAAGAATCTGGAGTAACAGTGTACAGTAAGGACAAAATTACAACACTAAAATACTGTGAAATTAATAGAAACAGCGTTCTGCGGTGCAACTGAGCACTATTTAAAAAAACTATGGAGGGGACAAAAATGGAGGGAAGGAGGGAACATAGCATCGAGATACAGCACTTCTTCATCTCTTGCGGTCACAATCCTCTTATACGGTTAAAAAAAAGCAGGCTGCTTGCAAAGCTATCGCACAGGTGCTACGGGGAAATAGTTTACAACACAGACTGATTTTGTCATCGCTGTACAAGAGACCACTGCTCATTTACTTTTAATAAGTGGACGTTTAAGTTTGACTTGGTGGCGCTGAGCTCCCGCTTTTTTTTTTCTCAGAACGTCACGTTTAAAAAATTATGATGGAGGGGACAAAAATGGAGGGAATAAGTCTCTAGAAGTCTAATAAAAAAGTATCTAAAGTAATGCTAACCTTTAATAATGAGATAGTGCTGCTCATTTCATTAAATAAACGGACTTTAGTCACACACAAAGCTAACTCATGCAATGACTTAGCATATTAGCTTGCTACATGGCCAACATTACTCACCATGTCCGTCTTAAAAACATTTAAAACATTTAAGCAACTTTTATGGTGGCTACTTACATTTAGCTCAGTGGTGCAGAACCAGTGACTGTCAAGTGCAGATGCAGAACAGAAGCGTGACCTCCGACGGTTAATGCTCCTCCGACCCTCGCTCTTCTTCTCCGTCTGCTGAGAAGCTTCGAGAGCTGACTGAGCAAATGCTACAAAATAAAAGCACTTCCTGTGCGTGTAATTTCACAATAATTCGTAATTTCATGCTTAATATGTTATTTAGGACAGACAGACAGAGTAGTTATTTCAAAATAAGGCAAAGTTTCAAGCAAGGATAAACTTAATATGGAGGAAGTGATTATGTTAAACAGAAAGGACATGTCAAAAAGGACTGATTTCAAAATATATAAAGCTTTACAACAGGATTCGATTGTTAAGAATATAGATATTAAAGAAAAATGGGAACTGGAAGTGAACATAATGATAACAGATGAGGAATGGGAGGAAACACTTGAAGCAGGCCATAAACTACTAATAGTCCGTCTTGGAGAAAATTTGAATGGAAGGTGAAGATGCATGCTTTAAAACTCCACTTATCATGTCTAAATAGTAATGTTTCAAATTTATGTTGGAGAAAATGCGGGCTAGTGGGAGACTTTTCACATATACTTTTGGACTGCCCTAAATTCATACCATTCTGGGAAGGTGTTAGGGAGAAATTGAAAGAACCTGGAAGGTGAAATTACAATTTAAGTTAAAATGGTTTGTACTGGGAATGCTGTACCAAAAATCATACACACATAATGGAGACATACGTAATCAGAATTCTGCTTATGACTGCCAAGAAGTGTATTACAGTTTTATGGCTGGACACAGAACCACCAAGGGTGGCACAGTGGAGAGACAGAGTTAGACAGGTCTACAAAATGGAACAAATTAATGCAAGACTATGACTGGGACTAGGGAAATTAGAAAAAATTTGGGAACCAATAAAACAAATGTTAGAAAGATAGTACTCTCATGTGAAAATTATTATTATTAATTTTTATTTTTTTTCTTTATGTTTTTTTGTCTTTTGGGTGAGTTATTTAGCTAGATCAAAGTAAAATGTAGAATGTAGAAGAGAGCAGATACGATGAATACAGAGAAAGCTTGTCAGAACTATATGTACTGATTGGTGACTTGGTTAAGTTGGATAGATCTTATGGCCACAAGGAAATTTGAACTTTGTTCAGGGAAACACTGCCCTGGAGAAGGGAAGAAGAAACTCAAATGCATCTCCATGTAAATGTTGTTGTTCTAATTCAAAAATAAAAAGTTCCAAATATATATATCTATATATATCTATATATATCTATATCTATCTATCTATCTATCTATCTATCTATCTATCTATCTATCTATCTATCTATCTATCTATCTATCTATCTATCTATCTATCTATCTATATATATATATATATAATAAAGACATTAAAGAACCGAACTTCATGAATGTTTTTTGTGACAAAGAAGTATCTGTTCCAATCACTCTATCAGAGAAAAATCAGAGTTTTAGAAATAACGGGACACTCAGTAGAGCCATTATATTATATTTTTTACAAGTGTATGTAAACTTCTGACCACAACTGTATGTATATATATATATATATATATATATATATATATATATATATATATATATATATATATATATATATATATACTTATATATATATACATATATACTTATATATATATATATATACATATATACTTATATATATATATACATATATATATATATATATATATATATATATATATATATATATATATATATATATATATATATATATATATATATATATATACTTATATCTTATATATAAGTATATATATATATACTTATATATTATATATAAGTATACTTAATATATATATATATATATATATATATATATATATATATATATATATATATTAAGTATACTTATACATTACTTGGTGAAATATACTTCTGATAGAGTCAAGTACAAGTATAGTCTAAATGTAAGTAAACTTTAATGTAAGTATGTATTAAAGTATACTTAGTAGTATTTAAAAAATGTACTCGGATAACTATACTTCTAATAAGTACATTGAAAGTAAACTTGGAAGTATACTGTATTCATTTTTAGTATACTTCAAGTATACTTCAGTGTACTTCTTTTTGGTAAGGGCAGACAGCAGAAATAATGTGTTTGGGGCTCAAAATTCATGTTGTTGACCGAGGTGGAAAAAAAACTGTCTTGGAAGCTACATCACTTCCGGGTCACTGAACTGTCACTCAAGAGAAACCACTGTCCTATGGGAGAGGACTTCTTAGAAGTCCCACCCACCCGAAAGGGTTGTGTCAGAATTGCAACCAGAAACTCAGGGATTGCAAAGGAGAAAGCCAGACAGTGTAAGTGCAAATCTGGTAGTGAGAGCAAAGCTGTGAGCAGCGAGAACGAAACTAAGGAAATTGATAATAAAAATACATAGAGGCAAACAGAAAAAGGAAACATACTTTGTTACTCATTTTAAGAAGTTGATTCAGATCGTAAGTTTTTCTTTTGAAACAGTTTCTTTTTCTCTCAATGTCTTAATATTTGTTTGATCTTCAAAGTGTTTTTCTTGATCCTATTGGCACAAATCTAATCCGATAAACCAGAAATTATTCCGCTGAAGTCACTCTTCTGGGAGACGTCCTGGTGGAAACTTGACGGTGGAAGATCTCCGATCTCAAATTGTCCGCAAATTACAGACGTTACTTTGATTTATCCCATCTTCGCCTTCGGAGCGAACGTGTGAGTTGTGCTTTTGACTAAATTCTGCCCATTTTGACGCGCCGCCGCGCCTCTAATCTCTTCAGGTCGGAAAGCTACATTTCCGCTCTGAAACTTGCTGGGTGAGCTACCGTGAGCAGCTTATCCTCAATCCTAAAATTAAGTCTAAATTCTCCGAATTTTCGGACACCCTTCGTCTCAGTGTGTTGACACTGTGGGCGAGCTATTGTGGAAGATATTTCCATTACCTAGGCGACTGTTCGAAGCCGAATCTAACCGGAATGCTCGTTGGCACCTACCGTAGCTTAACTTGCTAGGTAAACGCTGTACGTCGGGTTATTGCCGTCGCGCGTTACTGCATCCAGATTGCGTACGCTTTAAAGTCCGTTTTAGCAGCGGAGCGAGATGCCTGCTAGTTAATCGGGCAAATTTAAGTCTGGTCGCTACAGACGAAAAGCTAGACCTAGCCGGAGAGCTAAGCTAGCGAGCCACAGTTGGACAAAAAGGGAACGCGTCCCATTAAATTGTCAAACCATTTCTGACACAGTAAGTCTGTGTCCTCACAAAACCCGCATTGGCGGTGATTCTTGTAAATCACTACGGTGTGTAGAATCTACATTTTGCTACGTTTGTCCGTCTGATACCAACACGGCAGCGTAGGTTTTATTATTTATTTATTTTTATTTTGGACCGCTGTACGGGTCGGCTTTCACAGCCTCCGTTGCTCGGATCCATGCCTTTTTCTTCCATCTTGTGAAGTTGTGTACATTCCTTTCTCAATCAACAACTCCTTGTTTTACCCTGTGTCATAAAGTTAAGTTACGCTACGGACAGTCCTTGATTGTGAGATGAATTAAGGAATTTGCCCGGAGTTTTACGTCGACTCAGAAGGTAAAAACGCGAGTTGCTCTGAACTTAAGGAGGGATGGACGAGACACGACAAAATCTTTCTTGTACTGTTACACCTGGTGTAAGGTTCTCTGACGTTCTGCTTCCAGAACATGCCAAGACGCAGGAGACTGTTTGCCGGCCGGGCCGCGTTGGTCCCGCCGCCCGCCCGAACGGGCCCGCATTCGTCGGGTGCCGCCGGTCGGGCGCGGTGGGGACTAGTGGCAGCGGTTCGGTGCCAGCTGCACTGGGTCGGAGGTGGTTCTGGTTTGCACTTCATGACGTGAATTCAAGCAACATGCTGTTTACAGTCATAACGCTTTTTCTTTGCCTTTATTTCTTCCAGGGGATCAAAAACCCACCGTCGATATCAAGGTTTGAAATAAACAACACTTTCTCTGCTGCTTTTAAGCTGAATAAATCTCTTGAGCCTATGGTTAACCTCTCTGACGAACAGGTTGTGCTTAACCCTTTGGTTCCTGATGCTTCTTCTCTGTCATCCATGTTAAAGGCTGACCATCTCTCCAGCATGGGTGTGAAATCTTCAGGCTGTGATCCACCGCTTCAGTCAGGGGTCTGCTTTAATCGTCAGTCCGCCTCATGCACAAACCGGCTTGTTTATCGGGGCGTGATGGAAACGTCAGCCGCCGTGAAACACTTGTGGTCTCCGGACGGAGCTACCTTACCATTTGCAGGGTTTGTGCCCGGACATCTTTACCTTTATGTGAATGACCTTGTCACTTTTCAGTTTGTGACCTCTGCTAATACGGTGGCCAATTCTTTTCTCCTTTCACAGGGGTGTGACTCTGTCTCTGGCCTCTGTGTTCTGTTTCCTGTGATTTCTCTTTCAGGTGACCACGACGGCGCAGGAAAGCCTGCGGTTTCCAGCAGTACAGTGGTCAGTGGCGATATTGAAGGAGGCTCGGTGGTTGCTGCGATCACCTCTCTCACGGGCACGGGATGGCCACCCGGCCCGCGAGCAGTAGGTGCGTGCAGTGATGCTCTGCTCGGGGCCCCGCCTGACAAAGGGGGGGTGCTGAGTGGCACTGAGTTTTCCGTTGCGGACTTCAGGCTGTTCGGGGGAACCCCTCCTCCGAGCGGGCGGGTCATTGCAGGAATCGACACTGACCTTCCACCAATTCAGCTGACAACATTGACCTCCGACCCGGAGTTAGGTGCTGCACCTTCTACGGGGCGGGGTTCTAGTCAGTCTGTAACTACTCTGGTTAAACCGGGTTTTTCTGATTCTGTGTGGGAACCTCCATCATTCTTGGGAATAAAGTATTCTTGGCTTCAGTTGTCAGGGCAGAACATGTTCCTTTCGATAGTGTCATGTCTGTATCTGATTCTAAACATGGCTAGGTTTGCTTTGACACCCGTGACACAACCATCCTTGGATCACTCCTTTTCAGAACCTCAAAGTCCAACACCTCCAGGTCTTTGGACATCTGAACACCTACTCTTTCAGCACGATTCAGGTGTCAATGTGCATCTTCTTGGTAATAGGGCTTTTAAGATCTTAAGAACTGTTTGTTATGCTTCTCCTGTCTCACAGACACGGCATACGTTTGAGAAACAAAAGGGGGGTGGGGAGCCTCCTCCTGCTTTGTGAGCATCATTTTCGCATTTCCAGTTCACTACCATTTCTGATCACAACAAAGTCGCCTCCGTAAAGCTGCAACCCAACTTTGAGCAGGTAAAATCGGTTCTGATCTAACAGCTAAACCATCAGCTTCACTCGAGTTCCGGACGGAACCCTCAGGTAAATTCAAACAAGTTTCCCTGTGGGTTCGTAACACAAGATACAAACAGTTTGATTACCAAATCGCTTATGAGCCTGCTCCCACAGATACGTCCAAACTCGTGTCTCTGTGGGTCCGCAATACCAGATTTAAAACGCTTACTGAACAACTCTATTCTGACCGGATTCTTTTCCACTAACTGGAGGACCGTTACAAATTCTCTCGTTTGTGGGATGAATTTTTAACAAATGTGATATCCTTTGAATTTTTTTTCAGGTTGCCTGCCTCCAGCCAGGACACCTGCTACTAACTCACATTTTTAGGGATTACTAACCTGCTGATTTACATTTTAGAATTGATTTACATCTCTATCTTTTTATTAGTGCTTTGTGTAGCATGATTATATTTGATTACAAATTTAATTTTATTTTGTTACTATTTCCCTTAAAGGGCCACAAGCCAATTTGCCCTTCATTTTCATGATTATTTCTTTTATATATATGCCTTTACTTAGTGCAGCCTGCTGAGTTTCACATATAAGTTAGGATTTACTTTCTTTTATTTGTGTTTTCTCTGCATCACGTTTTTGCATGACATGTAGAACAGGGTGCAGAACATTTCTTCTTTAGATAATTCACAAAAGGCATCCACATTTTCCCAGAGGCACCCATAGATGGGTTTTGATTGATTTCTTTGATTTGCATCAAATGCTATCTGTCGTGTGGGCTGTCTCACTTTGTCTCCTTCTCCGAGCTCGTATGGACTACATCCCATCAGAGGGGTCGTCTTCACCATCCTTCAGCTGGTTTCCTGTCGCATGGGGCTTCGGTCGTGGTTCGAGATGGGTCGAGGTCTGCGCTGGACTTCACTTGGATTACGCCCGAGGAATACATCACCTGCCCAGCTCCGTGTGACACACGAGCTGCTTATCCTTTGAATACCTTTGCATTATTGCTGATGAAATTAACTGCTATTGGCATAGCTCTGCTTTCAAGATTTCCTAAGTGGATTACTTTACAATGATTGCAACAGTTTTGGCCTTAATCATCTGATCAGGATATACTCCCTTCTACACGAGACCTGTGGAGACGCTCCATCGTTCCTGCCTTCATCTGGGATGTCTACCTTCACGAGTACATCACGTTATTGAGGTTGTGACGTCAGGTGGCCTCTGCTTGACCACCATGTCGTCACAAAAGGGGGGATCTGTAACGTGAGGAAATATGGGTTTTCTGTCACAAAGGTGGTGTTGGCCTCAGCTGGGTCAAAGCTGGGTCGCTGAGAACTTTCACCCACAGATTAAGACCTGAACGCCAGAGAGTCTGGGAGGAAACCATATCATCTGCCACCTGCAGCTTCGTGCCAGAAGATGTTGTTCCCACAGAAGATGTTGTTCCCATAAAAGTAGTCATAACATAACAAGTCTTAAAACTTTGTTTGTTGATTTTAATGTTAAAGTAACCATTATCATTTTGCTCATTATAAATGTGTTTAATCAAATGAATGGTTCTTATGCTTTGGGTAATTATAATGGCTTAATGAATCCATACTTAAATAATGTTTGGTATCGACCTTCACACACACTCAAGCACACAAACACTCACACACACCCACACACAGATTCTCACAGTAAACTCCAAAACACATTTGATGACGCACACGTTTGCTTTGAGAGGAGAAAGGCTTTTGGTAAGTTTCAGTCTTATGATTTCAGTTCGTGCTTGACAACGAAAGAGAGAGGACATGTGAACAACCGCTAACGGGGGCACGGAGCCCATTGGCTCAATCCCCCCCCTCTTTCACGCTGTTCCTGCCAAGCCAGGCAGAATAGCTGAATCGCAACTTCTAACGCAGACTCATTACCGAGTCTTTTGATTTCTGAGTGAATTAACTTAAGAAAGCGCTTCGACAAAACGCTTTACCATCAACGTGTACCGAGGGCAACTCTGGACCGGTTCCCTTCGACACCTACGTCTCCCCTGTCAGCCTGGTGTCATCTGGATGAACCACCACCATCCTCCACGGCCCGGATCCGAAAGAGGGTCCACAAGAGTTCGGTGAGACAGAGCACGGTGTTTAGCGTTTGATGCAGTTCTCTGATAAGACCTAAGTTTATCCAAACCATCACTTCACTCAGACACCTATTCTTCCTGAAGCAAAATCAGACTCACACACGCATTCATATCACAACATTCTCAATCTTCATAAATTCACCACAAGGTCTATTTGATCATATCAACTGTTAAAGATTGTCCCACAAGTTGCCAATGTTGATTGTTATTTCCTGTTTGTCAGTTTCAAAATCATTAGTTTAATTTGAAGAATTAAAACTTTTAATTGTCAAACTGGTTTCCTCATTGAACTGAAACACAGACACACAGATATTACCGTCAGTTTATCGATGAAAACAACCTTTGAGTCTTCTTAACAATATAACTGAGTAAAGACAGTTTCTCCTTACAATATGGCTAAGCCAGCCAATTTTCTTTACACAGGGATTAAGCGACACTTCGTATTAACTCCAAGGAAAGAGAGAGAGTCAGGTTTAAAATAGTTAATAATTTATTCCTACACAATTTAAACATGACTAACTTTAACACTCTCTGTACTGATGGACTAAGGTGGAGTGAGACGTGATGAATGATGGTGTGTGTGTGTGTGGAATGTTATTCAGAACCAGCGGATCCAGAGAAGCAGTTAGTTCTGAGTGGGAGTGAATGTTTCGCTCTAAACTTTAGTAGGAGATTTATAACACACATGAAACACCATCTGTCAGTCTACGTACCCCAGGGGAAGCCTCCATTAGATCCAGAATGCCGAGGTCCTCTTGGACCCTTCTTGGTACCAAAGCCGGTAGAAAAGCAGCGGTGCCGACCAAACTAGTCTTGGAATGCTTCCAGGTCACAACAGGTTATCACTGGTGTCTCTGAGACCCTGAAGGGGTCGTGATGTTCAGCTTTTATTCTGAAGGAACCGTTGCGGTCAGTTGTCACTTGCAACAGATTTTATCCAGCTTGTCTGAGGTTCTTTATGGCTGAAGAGTGAGTCCGGATGGCCTGTCCGAGATTTCTCTAGAACACTTGAACTAAAGAAAAGGTGGCATGGGATGGTTTTTATAATTGTCATATTTTGGTTTACTGGTGAATCAGAATTTGACATGCAAAAGAGGGTTCATACAAACACCACATAAAACCACGCCTAGCCAGAAACTAAGGTTCTGATTGGATCAGACAAAAGGAAATGTGTCGTGTGACTTTAGCATTACGTGTTATTAGTGTCTAGTGCAAATGTCCAAGATTATAATAACTTGTAAAATATTACTGATCACAGGATCACAGGAGTAATAAACATTGTCATTTCACAGATTGATTGAACATTGGGCTCACATTATTATTGGTAATAACAAAGTTGTTGATTATGTATTTATCAAAATAGTTCTTTGTCTTTGTCTTAACAGAGGTGAAGCAAATCAGATGAGCAGAGTGCATGAAAGACCTTGGCCACTATCTCATGTAGATTAGCCTGTCAGAGACTTTATGTCTCTGCTCGAGCAGACACAGCAGGTCATGACCTTTAGGTCAAAAACAGAACATTCATGATGCTACAAGTGAAAT
Organism: Nothobranchius furzeri; assembly: GCF_043380555.1. NCBI lineage: Eukaryota > Metazoa > Chordata > Actinopteri > Cyprinodontiformes > Nothobranchiidae > Nothobranchius > Nothobranchius furzeri. Next base: position 22,927,381 of record NC_091758.1, read on the forward strand.
TTTGTTATATTTTGCAGTTTTTGCGCACTAGCAGTTTGCTTTATGGTTTATGGTGATGTTGCAGTAGAATGCTAACTTAATGTTTATAATTTCCAAACATTTTCCAAACAAACTCTTCCTTCTCCTTCATATTATGAAGTTAACACATCAACATGTGACTTATTTCACTCCGTTCGTCTCTAGTTGCTATTAGACCTAAATCCTCCTCAACCTCTCCAGAGCACACACCCACAAATCTCAATGGGAACCTGATATAATTCAACTTTTCTCCTGAAAACCGAGTGTGAGGAGTGATTTCAACTGTCTTCTTTGTGAAACACTATAGCGATATTAAAGTTAACTCATGCATTAAACACGTCTTAGGTTCAGAAATCATTTGAATATGTCATGTCCTGTGTCCCTTGTCTCCCCATTCCATTCCATGTTTTCGTTCTCCTTCTAGGTGTCCTTGTCCTCCCTGTCCCTTCTATACCCCATCTGCTTAGTCTCTGGTCTCCTCATTTATCATTCAGCTGTTTTGCTTTATTTTCGATTATCAGCCGTGCCCATTTCCATTCCCCAGCCTGTTAGTGTTTAATTCTCTTTAATTTTCCCTTCCCCCTTTGTTGTGTATCTTAGTATTGTCAGATTCTTGTTTGTTTAGCCTCCCTTTGTGTCTATGACCCTTTGACCCCTCTTTGAAGGCAGCAGTAGCTCAAGAGGTAAAGCGGGTTGTCCAATAATCAGAAGGTTGCAGGTTCAATCCTGGCCCCCGGACAGAGAAAGCTGCTGTTGTGTCCTTGGGCACCACCTTGCCTGCTGGTGGTGGTCGGAGGGACCGGTGGTGTCAGTGATCTGCAGCCTTGCCTCTGTCAGTGCGTCCCAGGGCAGCTGTGGCTACATCGTAGCTCATCACCAGTGTGTGAATGTGTGTGTGAATAGATGGATGATACACTGTAGTATGAATTGCTTGCAGTCCTCTGACTGAAAGGTGCTATACAAGTGCGGGTCATTCATCATTATCATTTATCTGTGTTTCTTACCTGTTGTTTCCCCCATGACATTTATCTTTTATCGTCCTCTTAGTTCTACATTCAGTTTAGTGTCCCTTTAGTCATCCTATTCCTCATGTGAAGTTTAGCCTTAACTGTTTGGTCTTCAGTTAGCTTTATTTAGTTTCCTGTTTGGGTTTTCTCCAGTGTTATGTTGTCTTCTGTGTGCCACAGGATTTACAGTCGTCTCTAATACCCCTGACAAGTGCTGAGTGTGAACTCGTGTGATGCTATCGACTTCTGTTTTATTTGAGATCCATTTTTTCCAACAAGCTGCATAAAACATTTCAGATGTGTACATGTGTGACTACAGCCTTGACTCACTCAAAATTTGGGATTTTTCTTTTCTGTACAGAACAGCTTCCTTCATTCCCACGGTGTTCCTCATGAACCAGGAGGAACAGCTTTACCTTTACTGCTTATCTAAAGCTGATGTTGGAATTCCAACAGTAGTTCCTTTAACTCTAATCCTTCAAACCTTCGTTGGAAATTTCCCAGTTTTTGTTCCTGTACCATATTTATGTTTTATTAAATATCTTGTCTCCATCGATGTTCTAAATGACAAACTTTAAGCTTAAATTGTGCTGACAATGTCAAAAAAGAGGCAGAAAGTATAGTTTTCAAGTAGCATCTTCTCATCTTTCACAAAATTTTAAACAATAATTAGGCTGTCTTGTCAGAAAGGGGTTGGCTTTTAAACTAAACAAGGACAAACATGTTTAGAGTTGTTTAGATATTTAATTTGATGATACATTTATTTTACCCTCAGAAATTCTGTCATCTTCACCAACTTGTCTCTATTTTTAACTACTGTAAATCCTCTAATATTAGCTTGTATTTAATTAACTGCCGGGTATCATATTTTGGCCAGTGTCTGAGTCGGCGGAGGTGAATAATGGCCGGTTTTTTATTGTGGCTGGGTGGAATGTGGTAACAAGCAAGTACGGGGGGTGGTTGTGTCATCTGTCTCACTTTTGATTTGCCAGTGATAGACCGCGAGGGTAACTTTAACTGTGCGGAGACGAAGAGGAGGCGAACATTTGATATCAAGTTCAAAGAGAACGTGCTGATTATGCTGCAGAACACTCTGGGGAGCAGTAGCAGGGGTTGTATGAACTAGTCACTAGTCGACTTCACCGCTCTATAGTGACTTTTTATGCCTGTCATCGACTAGTCGCTGTCACGTGATAATGACCGGCAAGATGCAGTCCACGGAAAAGACAGCAGCCTGCTGCCAGCAGGTGACAAGCTCCTGCGCGTCTGGAGGCAACGCGCTGTGCCAGAGCGTCGGTACCGACACCCGCCGTAAAACGGACATTTAACCAAATTGTGACGTACCCTCTTGCAATTTAACCTTCCCCTCACCCCCATCCTAACCTTAACCAGCTTGCACATAAAGCTCTGATTGTTAACGCACTCCAGACATCTGCGTCCTGAGCACGGCCACAGTAACATTATCAAATCAGGTGTCGCCACCTCAAAAACTAATTTAACACGCGATCGTTCATGTCGGCTCATTTCCTTTTATGTTTTCAGTCTTTTATTCTTTTATTTGTGCCTGATGCGTTCGCTACTGTGGATCGGGGCGCATCACCTGTTTTGTCCTCGCTGAAGCACCACTGATACGGCCGGCGAGCAGCGTGCACTCCGCTGTTTTTGCGGTCGGCAGATCTTTTAGAACTGCAGTTCAAAGGTAACCCAGGTAGCAGTTTCTCTTTAGGATTGAGAGGAGATGCAGGAAGATAATAAACAGGCAGGAAAGAAAAACAGTCAAATAAAAACAAGTTAGTTTTTGTACCTGGTGGTTGCAACAAACAGACACCATTGAAGGTAATCAAAAGTGAGGAACAGAAAATGAAATAATTATTTTAATGTTTAGTGCAGCAGGAACTCTGAGAGGCTGCAGGCGCATCAGTGAGTTTGCGGCCACTGCGCAGGGGGAGGGGGGAGAGGGCTGAAGCAGAAACTACCGTTGTTAAAAGAAATGTGTTTAACTTTGAAAATGTGGGCGCAATTTTAATTATCAAAAACTCCAGCGAACCATTAGTTCATTTTGCTCAAATAGAAATTGAGGCCTGCCTCTAATTCTGGTCCTCCTTCCAATAAAGGCCTGGAGCTTGATGAGCTTGAGTCAAATGCAGGCCCGGACCTGTATTAGGGGATTTACGGCAGTTCATATTGTAATATCTGCCTGTTACAGGAGTCCATCATTTAGATGCATTTCCTTTTCACTGGATAAACTTAGTAAAAATTATTTGTTAAACTTGCCCGTGTCCACACACCATCAGCCTGTTGGAGAAAGAAAATTCCTAAACTCCAAAGTTCTGCTAAAGTTCTACAGGAAAGCTGTGGAAAAAATACATCTAAACTGGAAACATCAAACCCAAGCATCAGATGTTCATGACCCAAGACAGTGGAAGTTCTGCAGTGGGCAATTAAAACTGTGCAGAACATCACCAGCACCCATCTACAAAGCATTGTATCTGCAAGGTGAGGTGTCTGTGTGGAGCCTGAAGGAAGCCAGAAGACAAAAACAGCCACAGCCTGTTCTCCCCACTGCTGCCTGACAAAGGATATAAAAGTATCTGCTGTCACACCAGCAGACTATAGTAAGTCTTTCTATGCTCAGGCTGTGGGACCAGAGAATTGATCGTCTTCTCGCTTATAAACAAGTTTTCTTTCTGGACTTGATACTTTGCTTTTTATGTTTTCTTTACTAAGAGTAAGGCCCCTTTTCACACTGGACAAAGACTTCACAACAACATAACCAAATCTGCTTGGACAACTATAGTCTTGCAGGATTTTTGACGAGTTCTTCAGGCATGTATTAAAACTGCAATGGGCTCTACATTACAAGTCAATGTCAGTGTTAATTTATTTATATAACACGTTTACAGCAGCAAATAGCTGTAGCCAAAGTGCTTAACATACACAGAAAACAATTAAAACAATGCAAAATAAAAGCATGAAAAACTAAAAATAAAATAAAATCATAGCATGATATAAAAAATAAACATAATAATTACAATACTAAATTAGCATTCACTAAAAGCAAGGGAATACAAATATGCCTTAAGCCTTGACTTAAAAGGAACCCAGGTTAAAAAAAACGTGTGGTTCTTAAAAGATAAATGCTAGTATTAGTTATTTTAAAGTGGTGTAAAAAACTATCTTAATGTCTTCATTTTTATAAAATTTGTTAAAAACAGTTTAACTCGTAGGTCGCCATTGTTGTTAGCGTCGCAATGCACTCTGGGTAGTGACGTCATCTGGTTGTACCTCGATTGCACCGGCTTTGGGACCCTGTGGTGACTGTTCAGCGACATAAACATGTCATCTTTTCAGCCTTTTCAATTTGAACCAGAGCGAAACATGAATGACGACATCACTGACGAGGTACGAGCTTCAAAATGAAGAGGAAGAAGGGCCGAATGAAGCTAGTGCAGGACAAAACTGGTGGTTCGTGTGCTGCAAATGTGTCTCCATGGTATCTGTGAGGGAGAGAGCTCACATTTTTGTCAGCAGAAGTTTGTGATCAAACTATTAAATTACCAATGGTTTAGGAGAATATTAGCATCCAGAGCTGTTGTGTGCTTCATAGATGATTAGGATATTCAGTGAAATGACATTAATCATTTTTGCAGATATTATATATTTGGAGAACACTGTAATGCTACACTTACTGCTTGTTTTACTGATGAGAGAGGTGAATGTTCAGCTTCATCCATGATGACTGCCGTGTCCGATGGTTCGCCCAACATGACAGAAGCGGCAGCGGCAGGAGCGGGTTGTCGGCTCAGGAGAGCGTCCAGCGTCTCTTGTCTCTCCGAGGGCGTTTAGGCTCCTTGTGTGGGAAAATGGTCGGTAAAGCATTTAGTTTCCACCTTCTCTTATACCCAGCCACTCTGGTGAGCTCTTTAAGTAGTTGTGGTCGACGATAAGCCTCAAACGCATCAGGAGAAAAATGTTGGGAACACAGCCGCGGATCTTTGGGAAGTTGTGTCCGTCCACAGGCATCTTCCCACTGCTTTTTCCTCTTCTTGTCAGTGGGAAAGCTGAGTAAAATCCCACCACTCCCCTTGTTGCCCTCTGACTGGAAATCACATCCAAAAGCAGCACAATGTGGCATTTTATTTAATTATTAATATGGTGAGCGCGTAAACAAACACTAGCGTCAATAGCTATCCTTCCAAGTTCAACCATTATACCTCATCGCCCTGGAGTGCATTGCGTGCGGAAAATGTAGCGTTCTACTTATGTCTAGCTGCAGCATTCTGGACCAACTGCAACCTCCATATTAAATATCTGTTGATACCAAAATATAGAGAGTTAAAAATATCAAGACGTGAGAAAATAAAAGCATGAGTCGCTATCTCAGATCCGTCCATGATGAAAAAAGGTGTGAACTTGGACAAAAGCCGAAGCTGGAAAAAACAGCCAGTAAATGTTTTGAGTTTGCACAAAGTTATGATGAATCGTCATGGTCGCAGCATATCAGAGTTGTGGTTGTACGTAGAAGAGTGTGATGTCACCATATCCAGAATGTAAGACTCCTGTGAGCCGGAGTGGCTTCATTTTAGAAAATTTGAAGCAGGACTATTCACGTTAGACACATGTCTAAGCTGCTAACCCATCACATGGTAGTTTTGCTTTAAATGATGCATAGTTTTCTAAACATGAGCAAAAAGAGCCATAACAGTACAGTGCCTAGGGCTCAAGACGACTGTGGGAGTGTGTAGTAATTATCGTTATGGGACTTTGTTGCGTATGTTGAACAAGAAGAGAGGGAAGGATGCAGTTAACTGCGAGGAAAAACTATTTGGGGAGTATTCAGAATTTAGCACAGTCATGATTTCCACATTGATCCCATGTTCTGATTGGTTGTCGAGGGTGAGCTGAGTGGGGCCTCACAAAATCACACCACCAGGATGGATTATACACGTACTCTGGTTACGAATCTCCTTCCAGCAGCAATAACTGAACCAAACCCTGACTTTTGAAAGTGTTTTAGAGACACAGAAGGGTTTGAAACTCCTGAATGGGATCCTACGCCACCGTTGATGTCTCACCAGGGGCATGCTTTGCATGAAACTTTTAAACTTGACTACAATTCTACAGATGTTTGGTGGTTTCAATTCTCCCTGTACTGCTATGTTAGTCGGCGATTTATATGAAATATGCGAGCTATTGTCAGGCCTGTTTTTGCCTTGTTTTTGTACCTGCCTGTAAACAATTTCATGACGACATAAAGTATTTATTAATAAATCAGCTCACATATTGGTGAATTATCAAAGATTTTTGGTTTCGGAGACACCAGCAGACGTTTTCTGAAAATGGCAAAAGGAATACGATAAATGTCAGCTGTCATTTTTATCCAGTGACACAAACTTGTCTCCTCTTGAAGGATCTGTTTCCAAACAAATGACACAGATCCATATTACTTCATCTGTCTTTTCTTTACCGGTTCTCCACCACAAATGGTGCCAGCTGCTCAATCACAGAGCTGCGTTTGCCGGTTCTGTTTTTTGCATCCATCTTCAACAGGTGACATGCTTAAAAATTGAGATATAATGTTAAAAGCACAAATTCTCAGACTTCCCCTTGTTGTTTTAGCTGGCTAAGTGTCTGAGACCTTACTCTGAATCAAAGATCAAACAAGGGCATAAAAGGCAAAGATAGAGCTACATGTTAACTCAAACTTCCACCTTGGGAGAGATTAAATGATTAACAAGCTCACCGTTTCCCTCCATCCACAATCCTGCTGCTCATTATGCATCACGTCCCAGAACTGGACCTCATCATTTTCTATAATTGCCTTCACTGGCCAGATTCCCATTCGGCTTATTTTGTCCAATTCTGTTGAGAAATTAAGGCATTCCTTTAGCGACCCTGACCTGTCCCATTTGACTGACAGCCCATTAGCTGCTCATTGATTGGTTGAATCTTGGCTTGTGCGAGCCAACCTAATTAGGACAGAGTCCCACCTCTCTGAATGTCAATTGGGACCCTCGTGGGAACCAAAGTGAGTAGAAATTAGGCCTTTGTGTTTGTGTGGGAGAGCACAGCAGTCTTCACACAAACAGATATGTTTCATTTCAAGAATCTTAGAGAATGTCTTTCATAGCACTCTGTAAAAAGCATGTAATAATCAGCCGTGTCCAAGCGCCCACCCACACAAGCACGCACCTGGGTATTTGCTGCATATTTTGAGTTGCACACATATATATTCATCAAATTATTTCCTGGGGACTTGATTAACTCATTCACCTCAGTCATCTGCACAAAGCCTTTATGTCTAATTGAGAGCTGATTAGGCGGACAGACACCCAAAAGCACAATAACCATGGTTTTGTAACATCTCTCATGCGTCTACATTTATGCTGCAAGAGATGCAGTTTTATGTGATTTATCACGTTTAAACACAAATGTTTACGTGCAATGACACACACAGTGATTAGATCTGTTTGTGCAGTGGACAGTGCCTACAGCGTTTTTGGAGGCTGCTGGGGCTAATCAGTAGAGCTCTCCACCACAGATGGTCCTTGACTGAATCTGCTACTGTCGCACCATCAGTCATCTTTCCTTCTATTCGCTATTTGTTAACCACAACAGTGTATTTCTTGGAAAATTTACCTTGACAGTTTGGACTTTAATGGGCTTGCGAATTAAATCCTGAATGGACTCAGTTTTATGGTCACAGGACGGCTTGGTATCTTTTTTTCCTTCTATTTTTGAAGCTATATGCTAAATGCTAATGAGATTTATTGCTGGTGATGCTTTTGTTATGAAAAATTGGTGACACTGTGGATGATCAGGCTGGCTTAGCAGAAGATTTATTTGCTCGATAGCAAAAGAGATTCGGCTCTTGGAGAGTACAGACACTTTTTTCCCTCCTCTCCTCCATATCTTATCCCAAGGCTCTTTGTCTTTGGGTGTACGGCGCTTCTACATTTTTTTCTGGAAATTGCAAATTATTAAAAATGGACCTGGTCAGTTGGTCTCTCAATGTGATTGACAAAACTTTTTCAACGATGAGAATGGGAGAAAGGGCTCCCGGATGCCCCTCTGGGACAGATCCAGCTGGGTAAATCATGGACTCCTGGAAACAGTGGAACCTGATCTGCCTGTCTCAACTGTCTATAGAGGATTCTGAAGATGTCTGGATATCCGTGGTGTTGGTGTCAGGTTTCTTGCTTTTTAGCCTGAGTGGTTACCTGGCTTACCAAAAAATTAATGAGCTGTCGAGGAATATTGGCTCAATCCCGGAGCTCAGGGATGGATTACACCGCGCTGTGAATGCACAAACTCATATAATTGTCCAGATGAGTCATGAGCTTGAAACTCTGGCTGAGATTCAGACTCTGGCACAGAAGGTGGATTCGATCAAGGAGAAAGTTGACGGGTCAGCACGGATTGGGATTGATTAACTACGCCGTTGTTGGATTTAGGGGGTTGAGGCCCAAAGGAACTTTCAGACAGAGAAGAAATGATCTCTGTCTGGCCCCAAAACAACTTCTTATCTGAATCTGGTGCCCTTGAGCCTGTGAGGCTGAAGTGATTACTCCCCCTCAGAAGAAATGTGGATTGCTGTCGTCGCCATGGCAACTCTGTCTTCCTATCCCAGCCTGGGCAGGACTGCGACCGGTGAAGGCCATTGAATCGTTTCCAGGAGACACTGTGCTTTCTAAACCCAACCACCCCCACCCCTGTCCAAACGGAGGTGACGGTGCTTATCGCGGCTGCATGCACTGATGTGTGGAGAGTCCCCAACCCTACCTCCCCACCTAGTGGACACTTATGGTGTGTAATGTCTGAAGTCTGTTGCATTTCTGTCTGAGGTGTTTTTTGCATAGCAAAGCTGCCCTCCCTGTGGAGGGTAACTCTGTAGTGCCTTTTTTTCCTCCACCTGACCCAATCCTCATATATAAACCCTCTTGATCTCTATTAAGGTAGCGCAACCTGGGTGGCAAATTACCACAGTCACCAATTCTTGTCATGGGTCTATGCCTATGTATGTATGTCTGATCTCAGAATTGTGTGTACTGAAACTCTAATTTCCCTCTGGGATTAATAAAGTATCTTTGAATTGAATTTGAATTAAATTGAATTAAACTTGAACACTGTATTATTCTGGAGGGTTTCAAACATTGTTTCTGTAATATGTTTTTATGACTGTGTGTGTGTGTGTGTGTGTGTGTGTGTGTGTGTGTGTGTGTGTGTGTGTGTGTGCGTGCGTGTGTGCATGTGTGTGTGTAGACTGAAAATTGTTTAGGACAAAATTTGATCCCAATTTCACTTGGTCATGGTTTACAGCTCTCTAGAGGCATCAAACATTCATCCTCGATTTAAAAACTACATTAAACGAAAAAATTGGTCAACACTGCAAGCTGAATAATTCATTTGATTGTTAAATTGTGAAAAAACATTTTGTGTGAAATAATTTAACTACATAATTGTGTTTCGTTGTCATGTTGTGCTACCAAGCAAGTTTACTCAAGTCTGCATCCTTGATGGCTCTGCAGAGTGCATTCAATAACTGTCAGCAGCGCAGTAACATAACATTATATTACTACCAAGTCTCTGAGCAAAAATGGATTCACCAGCACAAAAACTCAATACGTTTTTGGACCCACAGAAACAATTTTTACTTTTTCGTATTAAGAAAACTCACAAATAACTGCAGAGAAATAATATTATTCCACTGGACTGTATCTTCAAAGCTATCTAGTGAAAAAAGTTCATATTTGGAGCCACTGAGCCAATCAATTTACAATACCTTTAATTTAAATAGTAAAAGATGGGTTTTAAGGGATGTTCACTTGCATTTCATTGTTCTGTGTATTACAGCACAAGTTATAACTCATCCTTAAAAAAGCTAACCATAAAACAAAATGAAGATAATGAAACAATCCCATTAAACTGTCCTTTTAGAGATTGTCTTGGCTTAATATCACCTTGTGTTGCAGTTTTAGTTGAGTTTGAAAACCTATAACTGTTATTTGGCCATTAAAAAGACAGTTCCCTGAACCAGTATGACAGCATTGTTTTTTTTTTTTTTCAATTTTTGTTTGTGCACTTTAAGTTTTTTCAAGAAGTCAGCCAGTCCTCCTAAACAGTCTAGAAATGAATACCTAAAAGTTAGTCATGACTGTGATTAAAGTGCTTCATTAAATGATCGCTAACATTTACCTTTCCTTTCCTGTTACCATGTTTGATTTTAACACATTAAAGAAAGTTGGTCTGATCATTCATCATTTGTTTGGCCCTTAAAGCTGTTGTAATAAATCTTCAGACAAGCTAGGTTTTGAAAGCAAACGCAGTCATGGAACACTCACCCCTCCCCTCGGGTATCTTCCCTGAGACACTTCTGCCAGAAATGGAAACCCACGATGCCAGACAAAATGAGAGAGCGCTAAACACCAGTCGTCATTTCTAGGCCCAAAACGTCTTTTGTTGTCCGTGACTTCAAATTGCGTTTTTCTTTTTGGGACTCTGGAATTTGTTTTAAAGTTTAAGTGGTAACAGTCGGTTATTTCTCCTCCTCTGATATTATTGAGCTGTGAACCTCTCACACCATTGGTGTCCTGCTGCTAAATACAAGAGTGTGTAATGAACAGAGGACACAGGTAAATACATCGGTTCAAAGTAACTGACAGCCGGATGGTTCAATGGTTGCTTTCTGTCCAAAACGTGTTACTGGTGGAGGTTTTAAACAAATGCGAGGAAAACTACTTCTTTCTGTTTTTTTCTTTTATCTCCACACTATATTCATAGCTGTGATGTTAGGCTGTTGTTAGGATGCATGAGACAAAATGTTTTAAGCAAATTTGTTTTCCAAATTTGCCATTGCAGCTTTAGGTTTGGTAAGATTCTCAGTCATCCAACTTGGTCCTTTTCAGAGTTTGACTTAAAACAACTGGGCCCTCATTTATCAACTGTACTCACGGACAGATCTGTGCGTATTTTGTCAATATGGTTTTTGTTTCATTTCCAGGGAATTCCTCATGTGCTGAGGACGTAGCGTGACCAAATATGGTTGATTGAGGACGGTTCTGTATGTAAATGACTGAGAACAGACACGAGCACCTGGGTACACACAGGTGGAATTTATCATCAGACGACTGCAGAGGAACATGTGCACGAGAGGCCCCACATATCTTACAGTTCAGGATTTTGACTGATTGTACACAGATTAAAATTTTCATTCAATGGAAGGAATATAGAACAGTTTCTGCGTTTGATAAATGAGGACTCTGGACTTTTCTGGTTATCTTGAAGACCTTTTTTTCCCCTTCAAGACAGTTTATTCGTTACCTGGATTACGCCAACTCTGTGCTGATTGGGATTAATGCACCCACTCTGAGCAGACTACAAAAAGTTCTAAAGGCTGCAGCTTGATTCTTAACTAATTCCCACAGACGCATGCACATCACACCCATCCTTGCTAATTTACACTGGCTCCCGGTTAAATGTAGAATTCATTTCAAAGTCTTGCTTTTGTTTATAAAGCTTTGAATGGTCCATCTCCATCTTATCTGACTATGCTGTTGACTCCTAAAGCCTGATTTATGCTTCTCCGTCTGCATCAGTGCGGAGCACACGCAACGCCATTATCCGTCCTTGCGTAGGGATCCGGCAGGCAAGCAAGTACGTACGGAGTCGAGCCCACTTTTTTAAACATCCGTCGAACGAGACGGATAACGCAAGCTTGTGATTGGTCAGGACGCCGCTGTTGTTTACAGCGCCGCCATTGCAAAGAGAGCCGAGGATAACTAGCGGCAGACACGGAGAGGCTTGAAGAATGCCTCGCGAAAAAACTCTAAATATATGAACGTTTCATCCTCCCATGACTGGAGGAGTGAAAAGCGTTTTGCAAGCGTTTTATTTGTGGACGGAAATGACAGGAAACGTGGGTTTAGAGGTGGGGAGCACACGAAGCGGTGGGAGAATGAGAGCCAAATATGTCCGTGTTAAAAGTCTCTTATATACACAAAAAACACAATATAAACAAACGATCTTGGACCGGATACGACAGGATACAACAGAACAGCGCTACGCCCTCCGTGGTCCTGCCGGGCAATTGCTTTGCAACACTCCAGGAGACGGAGAAGTATGAGAGCAAAACGCTTCCGTCAATCCGTGCGCGTCTGTCCCTTGCGGAGCTGACGGAGAAGCGTAAACCAGGCTTTAGACACCCACACGTTCCCTTTGATCGGCCAATCACCAGCTACAAATCACGGGGGGAGCTTGCCTTTTCTCATGCTGCACCCAAACTCTGGAACTCCTTACCCATCTAAGTACATTTGGCTCCATCCCTCAGTAGGTTCAAGTCTGCTCTTAAGACACATTTTTCAGTGTTGCATACCCTACATGACCTACCTAAATAAAAACTGCATGACTCCAGTCTTGCCTCACTGTACCTCGTCGGGGTGTTTTACTTTTCACGTTTAGTTTCACTCTAATTCATCTGCTCTTTTAGTTGCACCTTGGAATATTTTTTTAGCTTTTGGGGTTTGATTGGTGCTGTTTTGAGAGTTAAAGTCAAGTAAAAGTCCCATAGTCGACATCACATACTGGAGAAATTCCTCTCCATGGAGGGGAGCGATGTGCTGCAGCTGTGGCTGTGCTCGGGAACTATTTGGTGCTTTAACCCACCAATCCAACCCCTTAAAGCTGAGCGTCAAGCAGTGAGGCATTCAGTCCTAAGTCTTCGGTAAGACCAGACCGGGAATCGAACCTCGATCTCCCAGTCCCAATGTGGACACTCTACCACTGAGCTGGTTGTCGAGGGGGTTTCGCGAGTTTTCATCCAGTCTTTCCCTTACCTGCCATAGCGATTTAACTTCAGTTTGACCTTTTAATCATGTATGTTATGCTCTGTTTTTGTACGCTTCGCCTTTTTATGCTTTTTACTTATCCCTCAGGTTTTTACTATGAGACTGTTGTTGTGTTTGAGCCTTTGGCTTTTTTATGTACATCACTTTGGTTAGGTGACATGCTGTTTTAATCTGTGCTTTCTAAATAAAAAGGTATGGTATGGTTTATTGATTTTACACAATTAAAGGTTTAAGATGTCTGAAGATTAACATATAATCTGTCTAAACCTTCTGAAAATTCTGCAATCATCCCCCAACTCCCACAGAATTTACACTTCGTAAACAATGTATACATCCAAACAAGGGTATTTTAGTTTTCTTTCACCCAGTGTGACTCTTATTGCTAAAGGACTTAGATTTGTTCCTCAAATTCCCAGGACTGCAAACCCTCAACCTCCAACAGGATTACATGATGTTTCAGCTGTGAAGGGTGTGTTCAACTACGTAAAATATTTTGCAAACATGAACGTAACCATGTGTGATGACCAGTGCCTTCCTTCTTTGTTGTCTATCCATTGCCTAAGACCTTGGCTTTCTGTCATTTTTGAAACTGTCAGAGAGAAAGTAAAGTTAACTTGACGACCCTAATGAGCCACTGGCGGCATGTCTAACATTTTTGTTGGTCATGATTATACCTGTAGAGTTTACACAAATGTAGACATCTCATCAGAGTAGATCAAAACTTGTTATGAGTCCTTCTTTACTGAAGACAAGGACAGTCTTGGCACTAAGTGAGTATGCACGCACGCACGCACACACACACACACACACGCACACACACACACACGCATGCACACACACACACTCTTTGCCAGACATATGCCAGTTACCATACATAGTGCACATGTTCTAACACAATACACTAAACCCACAGCTTGACACATACTGGGCTCACAAAGACCTGCTCACATATGCAGGGTGCTGCTGTTGCTTCTAGATAAGTCTCTCTCCATGGACCTGTTTTTGTACAACAGTCAGAGCACTGAGTGAAAGGAACTGAGAGGAATGAACTTATGTCCATATTTTGTTTCATCCGAATACACAATGCACGCCAGTTCCAAATCTTCCACAAACATTCCCACTTCTCCTGACTTGACTCGCTGTGCAGGCTGCAACCCTTTCCAGCCACGCTACCCTCGATTGTCTTTCTTCTTCCCTTTATTCCTCTCTGTCTCTCTTCTCCCTTGCCTCTGTCTTGCTTCTTGTTAGTGAGCATTGTGCTAAAAGGTGATATTATAGTGCCTTTAGTGCTGTGCCAGGAATACTAACTCTCAACTCTCTGGCATTTCTAAAAGCCTCTGTGCAACCTGGGTTTGTACTGCCAGATTACTTAGGATTACATTTACCCACAGACATACAGACGATGTCACACACATGCACAGACACAAACCAACCCCCTCCCACCTGAGAAGCACTCACCTCCACTCACGCTGGCAGTTGTTGTTGGCTCACCCCTCAGCTGAACCCCAGTGTTCTCCAGGAGCCTTTTCCCTGTGTAATTGCAGTTGCGACTCAGGAATGAATCACTGATGTGGTTTAATGGTGTGGCTTTTTGCATTTAGGGGTAAACGGCAAATTTGCTTCCTACCTTGAAGTGACACCAAATATGAAAGGCAAAGGAGGAACGTGGGAGGAAAAGATCAGAGGGGAGAGGGAGATGAAGGTGAAATCAAAGGATGAAGGAATCAGATGAGGAGGGGATGTGTGCACATTTAAAAGATTGCAATGAAGGATGGTGCAGCAGAACAAACAGAGGGCAGGAAGTAATGGGGGGAGGGATCTCACACAGTGAAACACAGACATCACCCTGCTTAGAAAGATGAAGGGCTACTTTTAATTAAGTTTTCTGATGCCTGCCTAATCCTGTTCTCCATATTAATCCCTGACAATGTACACAATCAAAGCAAATACTCCAGCAGGAGAGAGGCTGTTATTAAGAAACAGTAATACTGACAAAGCATGCGACTGGGACACCTGCAGACCACCTTTAGGGACATGCTGAGGACATGTCCCAGTCATCACTCCCTTTTTGCACAGATTTCAGCAGAAGGGCTTCAAGGCTCTTGAGACTTACACAGCACCACCGTTTGAAATGTATTGAGCTGCTGAAATTTTATTTCTATTCATAGAAGCAGCTTTATTTTTATGCAAGAGTTCAACAAGTGGGAGTAAGTCACATCAGGCAACAGACATATAGGAAAAAAGCCAGAAATGGAATAAAATAGCATAAGTTGTGCATCTTTTTGATTTGCATGAAGAAAACATTTGTCTTTTAGTTTATTTCACTAATATTTAAAATTGTATTTACAATAATTCTCTACTCAGAAAACCAATCAAATAAATGTAGACTTTGAAGTAATTTATTTGTGGCACTGATGGCGGTTTAAAGCAAAAAAGAACATCCCACGCTGATTATTTTCATTTTAAAATGTTCACCATCAACACCGATCGACTCTGTTTGATTGTTGATAACGGTTGTGACAGAAAGAAAATTAGTTACGTTGGTCAGTTAAATAGCTTAAAAAAAGTTTTCAAGTGAGACTTTAGAAATTTCTGTTTAGAGACTTAGTTTTACCTTTCAAAAAAGGTTGAGACCAAAATTGAATCTTGAAAAATATACATTCCTCCGACTTTAAATGTAGTTAGTGTACTTTTCTAAATATTCACATGTGAACTGACTTACTTTTAAGCTGCTAGTTATATTTTATAATTATTTACACGAGCAAAAAGCAGCAGCTGGAGGACTTCCAGGCATAAACAATGCTGGGTGACATGGAGACACATTTTCAAACTGACAGCTCTGGTTTATTTATTAGCAATTTCAATCAAAATACAGTTGTTTTCTCTGTTCATTTGCTTTTGACCTGAAAAATGCTTTGTTATGTGATGGAATAATCCATCCATCCACTGTCTGAACCTGCTTGTCCATGTAGGGTCGCGGGGGGGCTGGTGCCTGTCTCCAGCTGTCAATGGGCCATCAGGCGGGGTACACCCTTGACAGGGAGCCAGTCCATCGCAGGGCAACACAGAGACAGACAGGACAAACAAGCATGCACACACACACTCTTATGCCTAAGGACAATTTAGACAGACCACAACCTAACAGTCATGTTTTTGGACTGTGTGAGGAAGCCGGAGTACCCGGAGAGAACCCACGCATGCACAGGGAGAACATGCAAACTCCATGCAGAAAGATCATGGTGTGATCACAAGCCCTATTTTAGTTTGGGCTTTGCTTGGATTGGCCTGGGTCTCCAACCTGTGGAACTTGGCCAAGCATTGGAAGAGGTTCTTCACTCAGAAACCATGTTTTACTTATTATTTCTAAAAGCAATTGCTTGCTTTGAGTTTAACATGTAGCCTGAATGTGAGCAGTCTCCTACTTCTATCTTCTGCATTAGCTTTGGATAGAAAATAGACATCGAAACGCTGGGATTTGAAAAGCCTGACAGATCTATGTCACGCTGTCGCTTAACATTCATGGACTCGAGATGGGAAGTCTGTTGTTGTTTTAGGATCCGGGAAACAGCCGAGAACATCTCAATTAGTAGTAGCTAATCATTAGCATCAGCAACTCTTCATACTATAGACAACTGCAAGTGTATTCAAAATATAAATGAAGGGCCCTTTTAATAAACACATGTCTGGTAAGACCTAAACCATTTCTCCAAATCCAGGTCATTTAAAGGGTTTTCTACAACAGGTGAGATGCTACCTTAAAGTAGGGCTCAGGTAGATTACCTGTGGATCAAATTCTGTGCTCCCTCTGGGTCAACATGGACCCTAAAATGTAACCCTAAAATCGTTTGCTTGGTAATTATTCTTAAAAGACCTGAACTACCCCTTTAAGGCTGAAATATCATGTTTGTCTTCAACTGAATATTACTGAAAGCATCCAAGACCTCATTTTGTTTTTGTCGAGTGAAAGCAAGCAGTTCAGAGAGGCCATACAGAAGACACAAAAGACAGGAGATGAAGGAAGACAAAAGGCTTTAATGAAACAGAGTAAAAACAAAAGACATTGCAGGTCAAAGGCAGGTTCAACAAAAAGTCTTAATGACAAGGAATCCAAGCCTGAATCCAGGGAACAAATGAAGGCAGTTAAACACAAGCAGAAGGCAGGGACACGATGAGCTGGAGGAACAAACATAACAACAAAGGAAGAGAGAGAGACGGGACTAAATATACACAGGGGCGGACAGACACAGATGGCTACAATTACCACTGAACAGACAGGAGACAGGAAGGGAACGTCAAAGCTGATTTAAAATAAAGGAGAACTGCACCTTCAAAATAAAACAGGAAGGCAATATAAAACAGAAAGCAGCAGGGCATGAAACAACTAAAACGTAAACAAAATTAAATTTTTAAAGGGCAACTAGGTAGTTGTGGCTTGCTTTTAGCACCCCCCAGTGTCTGTTTATAAAACCAAAAGCAAACCCAATCTCCTTATTGTGCATTCGTCTTATTAGCACCTTAATCTCACAGCTTAAGTGTCTCCTAAGCCTACCTTAGTGTCTACAGCAGTGATTCAGCACTAAATTATAAAAATGAGCTATGTTCATGATCTAAAACATGTAGGAAACGTGCTGAAGCCAGACAGCAGCGCCAGGTATGCCACCTTAAGCCCCAACAGAGCAGTGACCAGTCTGAAATTGCAAGTGGAATATTCTGGCCACAGGGGGCGATAGGGGCTGGCTTTCGTTAACCCTGTAAAGGGTCATTTTAGCACATACTGGCCCAAGAAAAAGATTTTAAATATGAAAAAGTTGCTAAGTATTCCTTTAAAAAGAATCAGACCAGAGTCTGTCAACCCAGAAATAATGGGTTGAGTTGAGCTGACAAACTTTTTGGGTTTACTGGCAGCAGGACGCCTTTAGATTTCCTAGGGCACCTTGTCTGGAACTCCAGTTTACCCTGTGATCAACACGAGTTATATTTGGATACAGTCATCCTGTACTTGGTTGAGCCCAGCTTCAACAGGTACCTGAGGGAGTGCAGAGCAGAGTGAGTTTAACACTGCTGTTTCTGCAGTAAAACAAAGCCTACGGTGTTGTTTTTCATCTTCTCCTCCATATAGAGCAAGTGGAGCATGAGCAGAGGCAAGAGACGTATGAAAACACTTTTTCCCCCACCTCACACAACTCTCAGGTTTATCAGTAAAATGAAATGCCTTCACACCAGGTCACCCAGCAGGATGTGAAATGACTTGATACCATGAATCCACGCATGTGTGTGAGCAAGAGTGCATGTGTGTGTAAAAAACCACAGAGAGCTGAAGAGGACCACAAGCAGATGTCAGAAAGGGAAAAGTTTTAATAAAAATCATCTGAGATGTTCAAAAGGAGTCGATGGAGACAGTGAATATAAGCTCCCAAATTTTCCCTGCTGGACATAAAGATTAAGTTGAACGTCTCAGTTCAGAGATGGCGAATTATTGGGGGGGGGGGGGGGGGGGGTTACTGACTGCAGAGTGTATGAAGGCAGAACTTAGTGCTGTCCCTTGCTTGGAGCCAAATTATCATGCACAGTAGATCTCTTTTATGGCACTGGCGCTGTCCATGGTGCTGAAAAGATGTGGTTACACAACGGGTAATGTTCTCGTTGGACAGCAAAAAGGAAGTGGGAATAAATCTCGAGGGGAAAATTGTGATCTCAGCAAGCTATTAGTTTTGTCTTAGCCAGTCTGGCAGGAACATCCTGGTCTGAGCCCCGGAGGTACTTAAAAGTGGCCTATTACCAAGGAAAACAAATCGCCACTGTTAGTTAAAAAAGACCCAGCAAAAATCCTTTAGATTATCCTTTTAAAACTTTAATCAGCATTTGGAAGCAAATCAGAAAATTTGTGTGAGATTAAATTTTAAACTTGGTTCATTAGCTACGTGGAAAATAATGTTTCATGTTTTTTGTTCAATAGTTATAATTTTATTTTTTTCGGAAACAACGAAAGGGAAGGAGATGTCACTCAACACATTTTCATTAAAATTCACCAAGAGGCAAGCTCCGTGAGAGGCTAGATCATTGGCACGCGCGACATGCACACGAAAACACACACACACACACACACACACACAGCTGGTGAGCTTTCCTTCGGTACAGACTGACAGAAGCAGGGCGACCGCTCTAAGCTGCACGCGCTCCGCTCTCCTCCGTCTTTTGCTGTTGACGTAAAAACTTTGAAAGGGCGAAACGTCAAAAGCACAGCTGACAGCGTGCATCAACCACACAGGAGCGGGACAGAAAAGAAAGATCAAGTCCGAGCAAAGCGGCGGCGTCGGGAGAAAGAGGGAGCTATGCCATCTCCCGCCGAGCAGAGCCCAGTCCTCCTCAGTTGCGTGTCGGATCTACAGCATGGTGTCTCTTCCTGGACTCTGGACCTGCTGCCTCGCCCTGGGGAGAACTCGCCTCCTTTCTCTACTGCTTCTGCCTCTGTTAAGCGCCTTTTCATCCGCCGAGATCTGCCTCCCGTACCCCGCGCCTTGTCCTATCCTGTCGCGGATAGGACACACGGTGCGCCTCGGCGCACTCCTGCCGACCCGCCAGCCGGCACGGATACAAAACGCGCTCAACCGCGCCCTGGCGAGCATCCGCCACCAGAGCGGAGGGGCAGACTCCACCACCACGTCCTCCCAGCCGGCTCCTCTGTTGCCCTACAACTTGACCCTGGAGATGGTGGCGCGATCCCCCGCTGGCTGGGACCCGGAGTCGCTGTATCATAGCGCCTGTCAGGACTTGGTGGTCAGGGGGGTCTCTGCCGTGCTCGCCTTTCCGCGCACCAGGGAAGAACTGATCCAGGTGGAGTTCCTGTCTTCTTTCCTGGAGATCCCCTTCATCTCCATTCTGGAGGACACAGAACCCCTTGTGACCAAGGTATAAGTGCGTGAGAGCGTGTGGCACCTGTGGCAGCCAGACTTTAAGGGACAGAAATGAAAAAAGTAACTACATTTTAAAACAGAAAACCCCAGTTTTATCTGAATGTGAACCTCGACAAACTAATCTATAGCTTTTGGGGAGGATTTTCTTGTCTGAGCTGCTGCAAAACGTTTTCCCATCAGCGAGAAATTAAGTCTGGCAGTGGGTAAATGAGCGGTTTAAGGGAAAGTAATTGTAACAGGGATAATGAGGGCAATTATCCCTGAGTCTAATCTAAAGCATGATTAAAAGAATCAAAAGAAAAACACTGAAAGTGTAACAGATAATTAGAAGAGTAGATTTTGTGTTAGACTTCACTTTGTTGCAGCAAACGTTCAGGTTTGAAATGAGAAATGCAGTGAACCTTCAAAAGGTACCAGCTCAGACTTTTAGAATAGAACCCGTGGAGCTCTCCTTAAAACTCTCCATTTTAATGTGTGTGTTCACTCAGCTCTGCATGAGCATAAACAGGAGGGTGTTTGCTTGTTTGAAGATGTTTTTTTTTTTGGTACGTTGAGACAGTGATAGATTGCTGTTGTGGAGAGGTGCTGCTCCAGGAGCTGATATTCCTGCTCTGTTTATGCTCTCTGAGTGTGTTGAAATTAGGTGTGTGTGTGTGTGTGTGTGTGTGTGTGTGTGTGTGTGTGTGTGTGTGTGTGTGTGTGTGTGTGTGTGTGTATGTGTGTGTATGTGTGTGTGTGTGTGTGTGTGTGTGTGATGTTGGTATTCCAAGCAGCTCATTCTAGCTCTGGCCATTTCCGCCTCTGTCCAACCGAGCAACCAACTGCATCTCACTGTCACACAGGGGCAAGTGAGGCCACACACACACAAATTAATGCACACGTGCACACACACACACACACACACACACACACACACACACACACACACACACACACACACACACACACACACACTGCATTGCTGGTGTCAGGTCCCTTTGTCAACAATGGACTGGTTGTTCAATTTCAATGAGGCTTACATGAATAGGAAGTCAAACCACTTGACAAACAGGTCGGTACTGAGAGGAGATAAGGAAGCAAGAGAAGAAGGACAGAGGGGAGATGTGAGAAGAAAAAGATAGGGTGGGCTTGGAAAGAGAGCAAGTTTCTGGGGCTGTGGGAGGCTATTCAGCTCTGCCAAGCAGGCAGAGACAAATGAAAAGACAAAACACAACTTTATTTCTCTGTTAACTGCAGCTTTTTTATATTTTATTTTATTTTTTAGTATTTTTGCTATAATTCTGAGCATTATGTCTAAATTGATACCTGCTCTTGCCTGCATTTTTGCTTTTGTGTTGATGAGTTTTTCAGCCAGATATTAAATTTATAAATTATTTTCTTTTCAGGGGCAAAGAGGTTCTTGGTTTTTTAAAGGATTTGTGTTGAATTTTCCAGTGTTATTAAAGCTGCTGCAGTTGGTCTCATGACAGAAAGAAGTGATTTACTGAAAATCAGTGAAGAAAATATCTGTTTAGCAATTTTAAATGTGCTAATTGTTTTACAGTTGAACGCTAATTCAGGCCAGACTTGCAAGCAATGATTTGAACTTAAACAATAAGATTTCCGGTGGGACGGCCAGTGAGGGATTGCAGAATGTTTCCTTTGTCTGACGCTCCAGCTTGCACCTCCATAGCAAGGGAGCAATGTGAAGATTAAACCGAGATCGCTAGGAGGTGGGACCGGCACTCAGACACATGCTGAGAGGGCAGTGACAAGTGGGTTAGGTCAGCAGGGAGGCGTATTGTTAGCCTGCGTGCAAACAGGAAACAGTCCGCTGATTTCAGAGAGAAACAGGGGATATCATTTTAATTAAAAATGCTATTTACATTTTACCATCAGGAGAGGAGCACACCTCCTCTAAGGAGGAGGAAGGAAGACGAGAGAAAACAGAAACAAAACAAAAGGTTCTGCCAGGGAATGTGCCGTATCTGTCACCGATTGATCCAAATGAGGAGGTGTTTTTCCGTTTGTTTGGTTTTACTGGAAGCAATCTTTTCCCCTGAAACTTCCAAATTAGAAAGAAAGACAAATGAACATTGTACTCCTGAAACATGCTCATATAGCAATCAATAAGTAAAGCATTTTGTTCCCTGTAACCATTTGCTATTTAGTTGAGAATACTGAAAAAAGTACAATTAAAGGCTTTGCAATCCTCAAAGGAATGCACAAAACTAGTATCATGGCAAAGTTTTAAACTAAAGTTATCTTGTGTTGACAAAAGACAGAGAAAGGGCTCTGTCTCATCATATCATCCACAATAATACTCATTTGTAATATAGTATTGTGCAAAGGTTTTAAAAAGCGCCATATCAAATTATAGACAATGTGACATTACAAAGCATTTATGTTCCCCAGTGTCCTCAATAATTTATTATGTGACAGCATCTTGTGTAGAGGGTTGTAGCCCAAGATTCACAGTCATGTACAATAGATTATAGAAAAAAAAGATGAAGGATGCTCCTTGCCTGCACAAAGAAACACTACAACGTGCAAAACGCAGCTACAGACAATGTTTCTTTTATTTTCATTCATTTGCATAAACATAAATATTATAGTGAATTTCCATAAACTGTCATAATGTAATTTTGAGATTTAACTCCCACATTGAGGTGTTTGTGTCAAACATTAATAACAACCTTATACATGATCATGCACCAAATCTTATGGGATTGGTTAGCACATGGGATAGGTGGTCTGGATGATTCTTTACCATACAGCATGGAAATTAGGGACAATGTCTGGAAAAGTGACAGATTTTCAGTTATGTATTTGTCTCCTATGATCAGTCAGCTGTGGTGGCCATCTCTAATGACTCAAACTGATAATTGATTAAGCATCCTGCAACGTTTAATTTAACTAATATCCATCTAGTTTAATTTAACTAATATCCATCTAGTGCTTTTTGAGTTAAGTCCAAAGTTTAAAACAACCTGTTTGCATTTGTTGGAAATGACCTTGGTTCCATTGAGTGCAATGGTCTGTGTCGGAGCAGGTCATTGTGGGTTGGTATGGCCTGGTACGTGTCTGCCATTTTAGGGGAAAGACAGTTGAACTCTCACTTAGCAAGTGTGGTTAAACCTAAATGTTTACCATCCTGTATATGGTTATCACCTAGCCACATTTAGTCTGGCAATGCTCCAGTGACGGCTCTCTGTCGTGGGGCGGATTCTACCATTGTCTTTCTGATGATCTCTGCATGCTACTGGATAGTGAACAATGTATTTAAATACATCTATCTACTCCTGATTCTAATGAAGCCCGAGTCCAAATAGTCCAAAATTGATGTAAAGGCCATTTCAAAGGAGCTGTCACCATCCGTTCCACTCCGTCGCATCAACCCGCCCACCAGACAAATAGAGGTACCTGATTGGCCCCCTATAGGTAGTTTTCCAGGGGCACTACTCCGCGACTTGGACCAATGCAACATGGCAGACCACTGTTCCCAGTTCGGTACTTCCTGTCTACTTTCACCCCATTTTTAGTCCCTGCTCTGATGAGGCACCTGGCAAGGCTGAGTCGGGCCAGCATTGTGATTCTGGCTGCTGATTGGCTTGTGGGCAGAGTCACTGGTTGCTGCAGCGATTTTTGCCTTTTGTTTCACTGCTTGCAGCCATTTCCTGGTTCAGAGTTAAAAAGCCATAAAACTGAGCAAATTGGCCAGCAACACCACCATATTTGAGCTGAGGTGTGTTTCTGTGGAGCAGACAAGCTCTCACATGGGCTGTCTCAAACCACGCTGTTTTAGGCTGAGTAGTCCTCCAGGAAACACCTAAAGGTGATAGGGCGATGTGATTGGCCCACAAAGCAGAGAGAGAGAGCTGTGCTTAGCTCATCACTGTGGACCAATCACAGTGCTCTATCAGTTTGAAACCCCTTTAGAGAGCTGTGATTGGCCAGCCGGAATGCTGCTAGGGTCTGCGAAGCATCCAATGGAGCGTTCTTAGACCAAATTTTGCAAAGAAAAATTTGGTCTAGTTCACTAGACTAGTTAACACCGACACTAGTGAGGAACATTGGTAGATCTGAAGCAGACCAAACTTTGCTAATAATGCTGGCCTCTTCTCACATATGTGTACAAGTAACGATACAAACAACAGCACTCTGGTGTTAGCTTTGCTCATCGCAAAGCGGTAACATTTTACTGTTCCCCAATCAATAGACTGTGCTGTGTCATGCCGGCCGCTCCATTGTCCAATGGACCTACATCTGAAGGGGGACAATGAATGGCATGGTCGGGGTAGCAGAAACAGACAAAATAACATGTTGACTTTCTCTGACTCGTCCAACAATGGCACCCCCAAGGGGTGGCCAGGGGTGACCATGGCCACCCCTTGGAAAATTGTTACACCCCCCATCCCAGCAAAGGCAAGTGTTAATAAACCATATTAATGTTCACTCACACTATACATTGATCTTATGTATTCAAGACATAATTGTAAAACAAAATAAAAATAATCCAATTAATGAGTAAAGAAATATTTAGAATAAAGAAAATACACGTTTCTGCTGCTCATCATTAAAAAAAATGTATCCCCATATAGTTTTTTTGTGAACACAGCAACAGGTGAATTAAAATAAAACATATACATATTAAAATTTAAATTGAAATAACATTTTAAATAACTGAAAGTATATGTTTCTGAAATGTTTATCTTAGTAAAAATGAATTTAAATGTTTTGGATATGTACAGTTTTTTTTTAATTAAACAAATAAAGGAGCAATGCAATACATCACCACAGGCTAAACTCTCCCAGAGTTACCACAAGGACCAATTTGGTGTGCCACGCCAAACATTTCTTTGGTCCCATCTGGCAAGCCCTAGCAACATTTTCTGGGGGCGTCCCTGTTGTCCAAGATCCTCAATGAAACTGATGCTAAAGAAACCAAACCTTACATCAGTACCTGTAAAATATAGATCTAGTGATTACATGTGAGTAGCTGTTTCAAACTTCTGCATCATCGAAGAAACAGAAAAAAAGAGGACAGAAATGCAAGCAGAGATGCGTCAGTTGTCTGATTTGTCCTTTTTCCTTGCTCAGTCAAGAGAAGCTTCAACACTGTGTGATGCATGTCAGCAAGGAGATGCGTATTATTTCCTCCATACTTAGGCTAATTAGAACCACAGTGTGATCCCTTACTGTAAATCTGCCCTGTCCACTTATGGCAGGCAGGACGGCAGGAGAGAAAAGAAAAAGGGACGATCAGGGAGGAGGGAAGAGGGTAAGAAGTCACAGAGAGGGGAGGCGAGAGAAAAGGAAAATTGGTCCATTACCGGGATTTGGAAAGGTGATGTTCTCATCAGCAGATTTTCATGCAGTGGGAAAAAAGGGAATTTATTTGATGTGATAAAAAAATAAAAAAATAATCAGAGTAACCTTAATTACCCTTTACTGAATGAAATGGGTTCTTAAATTGATATTCTACGTGTATGTTAACATGTTAAAATGTGTCATTTAATGAGCATACATTTGCTATTTGGCAACAGGTGTAATTGGAAAAGAGTATCTATGCATTATTAATGTGGACGACTTTTCAAAGCATAGCCTTTTGGAATAGTTTTAGATCTAGTGATAATTTTCCAGAAATTATTATTTATTTACTTCAGTTTTTCTTTTTTGGATTATGATTTCTATTTCTGAAACGTATTAGCAGCGAGCGCAGAGGGAAATGGTTTTCCTGTTTCCCGAAAGCGATTGGACAAGAGCGACGGTGTGGAGGAAAATTCATTATTTGGTATTCTTCACAGTGAAAGCTCTGTTCCCGTAGCTTTAATATCATTGAAATACTCTCCTAATTTTATTTATTTCTTCTACATGTTTGAAAAAACACGAAATGCATAGAGCTGGAGCTGTTTGATTCTGATGAAAGTATATCTGGGTTCAAATGTAGGTTTATTTACTCAACAGAAATCTGTAAAAGCACTTATCAGTTATCTGCAGCCATCATTTGTCCTTCAGACGCTTGTTAGCTGATTCTGATACAGCAGACAAACGCAGTGAACCTTTGTTTTTCATCTTATTTGAACAACTTCTGTAACATTTACTACATATGTATGAAGTAGAAAACATATTCTGCTTGTAACAGTTGGGATAACATTTGCACCCTTTTGTTAAAGAATGAAAAGGTCACAGAGGTCACCTGAAATAACTTATAAAAGTATGATGAAAAGAATGTGGCAGCAAATCAACTAATGGAAATTAAACATTGTTTTTGAATGGTGGTTCAGCTGAATTTTAAACCCTGTGAAAGTTGTCATTATGAACTTAATATTTTGTTTTAACAATTTTTGGACGCAATCACTGCAATCAAGTGATTTCTGCAGCTCAGTGAGATTGCTGCGCCCATCTACAGATACTTAGTCGCATTCCTCTTGGGCAAAAGTTGGCTCAGGTTTGAAAGGATCCATTTGCAGATATTCCAGATCCTTCTTCAGGCCACTCTTGAGTTGTCTAATTGAGACTCAGACCAAGATTTCTGACAGTGAACATAACATTTGGCTGACAAATGTCATGATCATTTCGAGATTTGGCTCCCCGAGCAGATCCAAGACTCCCTTAGTGCAGTAAAGAGACCTAATACTAACTGAGCCTCCTCCATGTTTCAGTTTTCCATCTGTAAATGCAGAGCTGGTGTGATTCCCCAAATAAGCTCCAGTTTTTTCTCAGTTGTCCAAACAAAGTTGTTTTCCTATCAATCATCTTCCATTAAATCTACTTTGGCTCAAACAGTGATGGATGGTGTGGTATGACACAGACGAACCTTAACCTTGGCGTTCACCTCTAATCTCCTTGGAAGTATCTCTGGGCTCTTTGGTTTGCATTTGTATTATTAATCCCTTCAATTTGTTAGTTTACTTTTTATCTCCCAATCTGGGGAGGTTGTCTACAGCCTTGTGGACCTTAAACTCCTGTCGTCTGAGGGACATCAAACTGACTGGAGACAGTCCACTAGCCTTTAACTGTTTGGAGATGGTCTTTTAGCCTTTATATTTGACATGCTGGACAAAAGCGATATTTCTAATCTCCAGAGTCATCTCTGTCCGTAGCTGTCTGTGGTCCATGTTCAGCGTGGTACACACAATGTTACCAGACGGCACTGTGACTATTTTTAATGCTTCAAACAGATAAATTAGCTGATTATCAGACCGAAGACACTTGTGGTGCTGAATACAGGACACTAACACATATTATCTTTTCTAAGGCTTTCAGTGGTTTTGTCTAAGTTTCAATAAGTTGCTCATTTCAGTGAATATATTTTTACTTAATGACTTTTGTAGTTGAGCCAGAAAGAAAGACTCAATTTACTGGTGAGTACATTCCAACCCTGCCCTGCGATGGACTGGCTCTCTGTCCTGGGTGTACCCTGCCTGATTGCCCACTGACCGCTGGACCGCTGACCCCACCCCCACCCCCCCACCCCCACCCCCCCACCCCACCAGTCATCCAGGAGGGGCTCAGAGTAAATCTGCTGCTCCTCCACATCAAGTAGAGCCATCTGAAGTTGCTCGGGCATCTGGTTAGGATGCCTCCCTGGTGAGATTTTTCAGGAATGTTCAACTGGACGGAGATCTAAAGGAAGGCCCAGGACGTGATCATTTGGTCAGGAAATGTCTCAGGATTCTCCTGGAAGCGTTGGCCTAAGTGGCCGGGGAGAGGGAAGTCTGGGCCTCTCTTCACAGGCTGCTGCACCCGTGACCCAATAACCCCGGAAAAGCAGAAGAAAATTGATGATGAACTTTTGTAGTTTCAAGTTAAATCAGTAACTATTGTGGGGACTTACTTCTTTAACAAAAGGGCAGAAAACATTTTATCCTTGTCTGAATTTTATGAGACAGAGAAACATCATCGTCTTGTTTCACATTTGCTGTTATATCTTTGATTTCTAAAGCATTTTCTGTGTAATGTTTCTGTTTTCTGGCATGAATTATAAGATGTTATTTTTACCTGTAATTGATTTCATTTTACTGCTAAACTTTTACGTTCTTTTGTATCGTAACATTAGCCGAACGCCCAAAGCGCACATCTTGATGCCATTATCCCCATCACTAAAATGTAATACACACTCATATAGCCACGATATGTATTATTCATGAGCTTTTTACCATTTAGAATAACCTTTGGCATCATGGTAGGTAAATATAGTCTCCTCTGCGATCTTTCCATCCAGCATTCCTTCATTAAGTCATCTTCCCTTTAATGGCATACCTCACTCTGCTCAGCAAAATGAAGATTAGTACAGTAAAAAACCCAATTTGCGACACTGAATGAAATTTACTTTTTAATCCAGGGACCCTGCTGAATAATACACATTGTGGCTCTGAGCTAGCCCGGCTCTCACAGGACACACATATTGCACTACACGCCTGCAAACACACATGTACGCTCACACACACACACACACACACACATGCGTAGACCCACATGCACGGGCCTCACACAAACGTAGACCCTCACTGGGTGTCTGCTGTGCTCACTATAAAGGTTATTAAGCCTAATGAGGCTTTACAAGGCCATGCTGCCTTTAGTGTTTTCTTTGGGATGAAGAAGGGATTTGTGCCCCGACCACAGAGGAATAAAAATGAAAGGCAGGGACAAAACTTGAGCCTTGCCAGAGCTACAGGCAAACTGACTGAGACAAGCAGGCCACTTAATGCAAACAGCTCAGAGCTTTTTTTTTCTTCATTATTATTAGTGTTGTGGTGACAGTTGGGTGCAGTCTTGACTGAGTCAGATTAATTGAGCAGAGCTGAAATGCTGGAACATATTACCTAGAGGAGCTTGGATCTGTTTAAATGTGTGATTTCAGTTAGTGTTCTAATATTTGCCATAGGTTTATTTATTTATTTATTTTTGCCTCTGGTGAAACGATTGTCTCCAGTAATCCCAAACCAATTTTGTTTTCCTCTGAAGCACAAAAACAGAAAATAAGCACTTCCATTATATAAAAAAAACAAGAGGAAAGGTGAGGAAGAAATGCTTGTATTTGGGAGAAAAGAGATTTATTCATCAATTCTAGAAAATGAATAGAGATGTGTGAAAGTACGAGCAGCCAAAGAAAAAAATTTAGTAGGACAATTCCAGGAATCTGATTTTAGGAAACGTTGAAAAGTGGTGGAATGATAAGACTGGTGTAGGAAAAATAAACAAAGGCATCGTGTTTACAGGGAATGCCAGAGGAAGAAGAAAGACAGTGATGGTTCCGAATAAAAGGGGAAAACAGGCAAACAAAAACTGAGAAACCACTTGGTATAAAAAGAGACCTTAGAAAACCAGTTCAAGGAAGAAAAAGAAACAGGATGTTGGAACACAGAGGGGGTTCAAGGAGGAGGAAATAGGAAAGCTGAGTAGGAGGTGAAATAGAAAAGGAGGATTGACAGAAGGGTCAGAGATCAAAACGGAATGGAAAAGGTCTGGCGGAAGGTGAGAAGGGAGGGTGTTATCAGCTCGTTTTTATCCTATGCTAGATTACGCTCTGAAACAGTGTACTTTATTTATTTATTTATTTATTTATTAGAACATTTATTCTGTTTTCATGGCAATGTAAAAAAGAAAAACTACAAACTTAGCAGACTGACCAATGCCCGGATACAATAAAACACAAATAACACAATTACTCTTCAAACCCCAACAACGGTACCAATGTTAGTATCAACTGTATACTTTTCCTCTCCATGTAAGAATATTTGTTAACATTTTTCACGTTCTTTTTTATACAACTTGAGTACTTTCTGCTTATACTGATGCTTACATTCAAAATTGTTTGAACAACATTTTGTGGTGGGGAGTCTGGGGAAATACATACCAGAGTACCTTACAAACAATTAATTGAATGCAAGAACAGGCTATTAGATTAATAAATCAAGCAGGATACAAATGATCATACTAAGGAACTATTTATAAAGACCGGACTACTGACATTTCCAGATCTGGTTCATTTTAAAACAGCACAAATACTGTATAAGGCAAAAAACAACCAACTTCCCCTAAAAATAATAATGAAACTGTTTCATGTCAAGGATGGAGGGTACAACCTAAGAGCCCATTTGAATTTTTAAACACAGTCTTTCAGAACAACATTAAAAGCTGGTGCATCTCAGTGGCAGGTGTTAAAATATGGAACGGTCTAACAGACGACATAAAGCAAGCATTCCAATAAACACAAATTTTCTTTGCATTTTAAATGAAGCCCTCCCATGTTTATACAAATTATTTCTAGATTTAAAAGCATGTGATCACTAAAACTTGCTAGCAAAACACATTTAGCATGAAATATTTAGTTGCAAGTAGAAACTGCATCTCAGGGAAGAGACAAGAAAAGGAGCAAAGTGACTCATAAAAGAGGACAGGCGTGTCAGGAAAAGGTGCAATGCTCCTCTCTCAAGTGAAGAATGCAAAACATTGTTGCATCTGAAAATCATTTGTCAGAATTGTTTTTTACAGAATAAAAGGCAAAGCATCACCTCCAAACAAATTAATTTTGCTTTATTTATGAAAGAAGCCAATCTTTTGACCGTTTTTAGAAAACAGCTGCAATTACATTCCAGATGGCACCATCAGACCTAAAAATCATGAGTGTACTTGTTCCTGCGTGTAATCAGCACTACTGGCTTTGTAAATCTGACAGTAAAAAGAAGCAGACTGTTGAGCAAATGATACTGACAAAATTTACTTCAAAAAGCTAACGTTGTGCTTTTTTTATGAATCTGTCATCCCAAATGTTGCCATTTCTCATCATAAGTAAACACTAAAAAACAACATTAAAGTTTGCCCACAGCATCTAATATTTCTGCAGCTGCTTCACTGATGCCAAAGTACACCTTGCCAAGTTGCCAAGGGCTCCTTACAAAAACGAGTGCTTGCTGCAATGAGCTGAATGAATTAATGAAAGAAAACAGAGGATAAAAGAAGAGAAGACAGGAATCTCAGTCCTTTGTGTTTTCTCGTCTCCTTGTGGTGGAGGTTAAATTTAAAGAGTTCATTAGTGAGTGATAACTTGGAAACACCGCACTGATCTGCACACTCTTGTTTACACGCGTTGCACCAGCTGTACGTTTTGGACTCACACACTTATTACAATCAGACGTGCTCTATTCTCAGATACTCTCCATCCTCCTTGTTCTCAAGACCTTTCATACTCATGATTGTGCAGCTGTTTGCCGCACATGCAGACAGAAGAAGAAATCCTGGCTAGCTGAGCATCAGTGGAAAGGGCGGATCCCAAAGACAACACACTTACTGCTGCAGAAGAAGCTACAACAAAGGTCAAAGTTGAAAGACAAGTAGTCAGGAGAAGCAGACAGTAGACAGGACTTCGGGGGGTGACAAGGTGAGAGACACGCGCTGATGTGAGATTAAACAGATGCTGACAGATGGCTGCGGGACACGGATAAGTGAGTGCCGAAGCGACAGGTGGCCCAAACACCCACAGAAGAGACAAGGAAGTGGCCTAAACATCCAGAGATCGGGAATGTTTAAATGAAATAAGAGGGCAAAGTGAAACAGATATAGAACCAAAGTGACTCTGACAAAAACAAAGTGAATCAGGCAGGCTGAGGGAAAAAAATAAACCAAAGATAGAAAATCAAGAAGCAGCAAAGGCAGATCAGCCCACTAGTAGGATATAAAAGAGGAAGTGGAGAATGAAAAACTGTGACACAGCAAAAATCCATCAGAGATTACGTTGTTTCAGAGGCAAGCGAATTATAGACAGAAGATTGAAAGATGCTAGACGCCAAGATAACTTCTGCATTTCGTCAGAGCAAATTTATGTTGGGTGCTGGCAAGAAAACAGGTATGATTTATATCCATCTGGACGGGTTTCATCACCACCTGCCCACGGAAGAAAGATAAATGTACAGAGGCAAACAACAGCACACCTGTGGTACCAACATGCACCATTGCATCCTAAACACCAGTTTGATGAATAAGAATGCAAATATCCAGCTTTAAGTTGACAAATATGAATATAGTGATCATGGCTAACCTTCAGGTCTGGTAATGGAGATTCCAGTTGAACCTCAGACTGTTTTATATCAAATCTAATCACTTTAATTTATAAGATTCCACCTTTGTGTAAAGAAGCAGGAAGAGAGGTTTAGTATTCCTGTTATCCATGTGGAATAGATTAGCGTGAAAATTGAGAATATGCACGGCATTAATGTTGGTGTCAAGGCTCTGACCTCATCATTCCCCACAAGGAAACACAGAGCTCGACTCAGCAGGGAGTGAAGGGTTATTAGAGAGTGCAGGCATGCAGCAAAAGAATGAGCGGGGCGCTGACGGCTTAAGTACTCTGCTGTGATTGAAACGGCTGCTTCGCTAGATATGTGTTGCTTTGTGAGGAGCATGATGTGCAAGTATGGCTGAAGACTCACAGAGGATTTCCTCCGTTTGCTAATCAGTGCAGCCTAATTGTTGGGGTAAGATTTCCCATAAACGATACAAACATTTTTCTTGTTTTTGGAGCATCATCTGTAAAGGGAGAACAATGACACCCTTGTCAACGACCATAAATCTTCTCGGTGCGCTAATCACAGCACCACTCAGCCTCTAACTTCACGGACTGATGTCGAATCCAGTAACACACTCAAAACTTTTTTTAATACAAATTATAACAAAAACAGATGGTTCTGTGTAAGCTAGCCTAAAGCCATGTCTGGATGCGGTTCCTTTTGGCCAGATTTCATCTTCCAGCACACTGCATTCTGTGCATTCCCACCTGGTCAGCTGGCTGCATCCAATGCGGATAGCAATGTGGTTAGCCCACTGCTTATGTTGGTTTTGATTCCAGTTTTCTACATAATGTACAGAGCACCAAAAATAGGATAAAGAGCTGAGAACATATCAAAACACATATCGCATTTATAAGACATTAACTAAATGTATTTGATTTAGCATCTTCTGGGGTTCTACAACCCCCGAATGGCACTTTAAAATTAACTAGTCACACACACACACACACACACACACACACACACACACACACAGACACACACACACATTCTCATGATGGTGACCTGCATCAGCTGGTCGGGTGCACTCCGACAGAGGCAAGGCAACCTAACACTTCCCTAGGACACAACAACTTCGATAGGCAGGGCTCAAACCTGCAACCCTCTGCACTGGAGGGGTGGGGGGGTGGGGGTGGTAGGTGGACAACAATTACCTTCTCTGCCATCATCATCATACCTGTGAGAGGTCAGATATTGCTGGATCCAAATGAAGTCTAGTGTGTTGGGAAACTGCAGCCATTCAGCAAAAGACCAAATGTTCTCTGTTGAGACGTTTAAAGCTTTACCTAAACGAGCCTACTGGTCTGCGGATATTAATCATTATCTCTGCTACATGTAGCTACAGAAAATGGTAACGTTAGCGCCAGGACGTGTTAGAATGAACATTTATAGTTCTGTACATGGTGAAGTAACATATTGTCAGTATTAGACAATATGATGGAAATAATTTGTTGATGAAATAGTGATATTTACCTAATAGACAGGATAATACGCTATAAAAAAGACAGTTTTCTGATTATTTTTGCAGTTTTTATGTGATTATTTTCTTAATCATTTCCTAATTTTTCTCAGGTTTGCTCTTGTGATTATTTAGATTTAGCTTTCCTCTGCTGCTTTCCACAATATTCCTTGCCTCCTGTAGTTTTCACCACTCACAGCTGCTCCGTATTTCCTCATTAACCCATCAGATTCTGTTCCTGTAATTATTGCTTCCACTATAAATAGTTCTTTGTAGCTGGTCTGCTTATGTTTGTGGTTTTCCCTGTATTTGTGTGCACTCCAGTTTTTGTTAGTTCTTCACTAGTCGGTGCTTTTAGTTTGATTATTAGTGTAGGCTTTTCCTCACCCTAACAGTTTAATCCTTGTATTTCATGGCACCTGGGCTTTGCATGAAAAAGGACAAACAACCCTCCTTTATACTAGCTGGAACTTCACTTTGTTCATGGATGACACATTACTGTTGTAACGTGAGGAAGTATGGGTTTTCTGTGCCAAAGGTCATATTTGCCCGGCTGGGTCAGAGCTGGGTCACGCAGCACTTTCACCCACAGATTAAGACCTGAGCTGACAGCAAGTCTGAAGGACTCCACAACATCCAACACCTGCAGCTTCAGAAGAAGGACTTCTCCACAGTCACTGTAGGATGTCTTGATCAAGCCCTGTTTTTGGTCCCTGATTCTTCATTTTAGGTGTTGACTGATTTAATCCAATGTTTTCATATATTTTTACACTTTTTAAATTAGAACCTTGGACTTGTAAACTAAACATGACAAAATTAAAGTTTTTCTAATGAATTCATGCAAGCTTCTGTAGACGATTACAGATCAGGGAGACCATTTATCTACAGGCCACAGGGTTTGAGTTATTGTTCCAGTAAGCATCACTTATTGTCACCAGTTTGTTTTGTAAACTCAGTTTTACACGGCAGTCACTGCTCATCAATGCTTTATATGAATCTCTGATCAGTTTAACGCCACTGTGTGGCATCATACACAACCAGTCCTAACACAAGTTTATTTTAAAAGATCATGTTTTTAAATTATGTTTCGGTGTTGATGAATTTGGTTATAAACTGTAACCCCGGTTTCACGCTGAAAGTATCAGCGGTGTGGAACGTCGCTGCTTCAAATAGAATCCTTTTATAGTCTATGGAGTGCTTCAAACCAGCAGCAACGTGTCGCTAAAGAGAGCATCGGGTTCTATTTTTGCCACGAGCCGCTTCTGGGACACGTCAATTTATGCAGTTAACATAGGGATAGACAGGAAATCACACACGGTGTCAGTGTAAAATCCTCAGTAATTGTCAAAAGGACTGCAGCGATACACTTTCTTATACATGAAGCTTACGGGTGACCCAACAGCTTATTTACTCACAGCATCGTTCCAGAAGTGCAGCGGTGTGTTTTATGGCTTTAATCCTGGCAGTGGAGAGGAACAACATCACATATTACAATTTCCTTCTTTTTGGTTTAATGGTTTAAAGTCTCGAGGGATCTTGTGATCTCGTGAGTCCAACGAAGAGCACAGCGAGGAAGCCGTGCCGCTGACAAGACTCTCCCGGTGTGAAAAGGACCACTTTGAAGTTTGCGAGTAAACCGTTCTGCTGCCGTTTCGTGCTGCCGATGCTTCCAGTGTGAGACCGGGGTAAGGCAGCTCCATGCGGTGCTTTAAAAACAATAAACCACAAACTGCAGAAAACTGGAGACTTTTTTTTTTTTTTTACAAAATAGGTAGTTTAAGTAAAAGTGAAACTAACTGAGAGTTTTGCAACATGCAGCTCACACCATTACTATTGGTTGATGGTTTCATTGAGCCAGAATGTAGTAGTTCTAGCTTCTGGCACAGACATATTGGATCATTAGTGATGTAAAACCACAGAAGAAGAAATAATTACTTTTTAATGTAGCACCTCTCAAGATGAAAATCACAAGGTGCTTCACAAGAACAATTGAAATTCATTCATTTCAGTCATAATAAAAATGGGAGATTAAAAAGTAAGAATAAAATTGAAAAATGTAAACAGAAACCAGAGAAACATTACATATGGAGAGCATGCTGGGACCAAAGGACTGAAAAGCACTTTTAATAAAAGGTGAGTTAAGATGCTGAGGGGCAGGCAGAGGTTTTCATAGAGTTAACTAGTTAACTAGTTAGGTTCGCTCAGGTAAAGAAAGCAGCAGCAAAACTATCTAGAAGGGTGGGTTGGATTGGAATCAGAAAAGGAAGAGAGGAAGGGTCAAAACTGATAGTGTTGACAAACCAATCCAGTTCCAATCAAGGAAAAATGCCTTGCACCCCAATCTTATATTTAAAACCAGACTGAGACATTTGTAATCCTTATTGATGATCAGTGACTTTGAGGGTTGATCCAATTCTTCATAAAAGTGAAAAAACAAAAAGAGGTCGAAAATACTTTGATCCATTTTTGGTAGTTCACCAAAACAAAATAGGCTTTCCTCGCCTCCTCGGTGACTTGTTGGGTATTCCTCAAACAGTAAATCAGTAAAATTGCAGCAGATACTGAACTATCTAAGGGGAGGTAAAATGTCTTCTGATGGACTTTCTTCCACATCTCTACACAAATGCTTCCTGCACAATGCTGAACTCTACACTACTTCTGTAATCTACTCCACTTGCCTTTATTGACACACAGTTATTGATGCTATTGTAAAAACACACTTTCACTCACACCAGCCACAAAATAAACACACACATACACAGATTATATCCGGGGTATCACTCACACAAAAGCAGCCGTCATTTATTGAAAGTCTTGTTTCTGTTCTCACCTCTTTTCCTGAACTGACCTCTCTCTGTGCGTCGGCTGCCGTCACAAAACAAAGCAGAGCAGCAGATAAACCCAGAGTGACGTCTTCTCGTGCACAGGAAATGCCGTGACGATCGGATATCCATATGCACAACATCTAATGCATGAATACTATTTATGAGAAGGGAGGAGACACGCAGACGTGGTATAACTGATTACAGGGAGCAGTTCTTTTTTTTACGGGGAGCGTTGCGTGAAGAGGGGAATGAGGCGAGAACCCTATAAATGAGAGCTTATGGGTAGAGTGACATAAAAAGATAAAAAGAGATGGAGAAATAAAAGGTGGTAAGAGAAAGAGGATGTGATCAATTTTTCTTGCTCACTGCCCTTTACTACAGAGGACAAACTGTCCTCCAGATAGCGCCAAGCAGCTTCCTGTCGCACTTATCTCATGCCAAGTCACACTAGAGAGCCGGGCAATATTTCACTCTAATTCAGGTCAGTAGCATTCATATATCTTGTGGCAAGCCCCCATTCACTCAGCCTCTTCTAAAGGCAATAATGAGAAAAGTCATAAAATCCCAACTATTCATAACAGTTTTCAAGATTCATGTCCCCAACTTACATGGTGTTTGTTTCGACGAAATGGATTTTTTTTTTTAAATCATGTATTCAATTAAAAACCAAATCACATGCAATGTAAAAACTAGTTCTTTTAATCAACTAGAGTTGGTTGTAAACGGATTACAAATGAGGATGTTGTTGTGTATATATTTGTTTTATGAGTTTGATTTTGCACCAGCAGAAGTTCTGAACCACCTTGGGCAAAAAAGCACACTTGGGAAGACTTTATTTTTATTAAAAAATGGATTGGACACTCACATGAATATATTATGCGCGTGGTCTGTTGCATGTATTGTTTTCTGGTTGCAGAAAAATTTAATAAAAGTGGACAAACGACAGTTTTCGCTCAGGGGGAGATTCTTTTTCTTCCTTTAAAAAGACGCTTTTACAGAAATGACACAAAACTCCCGAAGACGTCCTTATTGAGCAGAACACCGAGTTAAGAGTGAAAAAATGTGTTTTGCATGTTTATATGATTTTTTTATTTTTTATTTTTTTGCAAGCAGGATAAAAATGAAAAATAGGGTTTGGGAAGAATTTTAGAACCAATTTTTTGAATTTGTTTGTGAAAAAATAATAAAGAAACAAAGTGAAATGACTTCTGTAGTAAAAAGAGATGTTATATATGAGGAAATAAAATGTCACTGCCTTTGTCTTGTCCAAAGGGTCATCTTGCTTAAATATCATTACCCTCAGATAAAAATGATTTAATCACTTCCAGGTTGAAGGTGACCAACCTGTTTAAAATGGTTGCCACGAGGTACGGCTGATATGAATAAAGTTATAAACTAATTATATTTTTGTTTAGAATGTGTTGCAACTCGAGTGATCAAAAGTTAAATTATTCATGCTAGTGTTTTGTTGTTTTTTTAAGGAGACAACAACAAAAAAATTCTAATCTTAAAACTCAGCAAAGCTCTCACGTTGGATCGTCCAGCAGATTGTTGTTGAACAGTGTTAATTTCCAAGATGGCAACATAGCAGTGCTGCAGAATGTATTGGCAGGCTTGTCAGCTGTTGTTAAAAGGATGTCTGATAGTTCAGTGTTCATTCTGTGTCTGGATGTGACCATCGCCAGTGGATCAGCGGGGGGTTACAGGTTTATTGCCAAGACCCTCTTGATGGTGATGACACTCAGCT
Source organism: Nothobranchius furzeri (assembly GCF_043380555.1). Taxonomy (NCBI): domain Eukaryota; kingdom Metazoa; phylum Chordata; class Actinopteri; order Cyprinodontiformes; family Nothobranchiidae; genus Nothobranchius; species Nothobranchius furzeri. The sequence continues at coordinate 22,965,244 of NC_091758.1, forward strand.
GGTGTCTTTTATCACAGTGATGGATGTGATAAAAGGTTTTGTAAGTGAGCATGTGTTTTCCCTTTTTGCTTTGGCACTCACACACACACACACACACACACACACACACACACACACACACACACACACACACACACACACACACACACACACACACACAAACACACACACACTGTTACACTTAAATACCCAGTAATAATGAAATAAAACACATTCCCTGTTTCTTTTCTTTTGATGTTTTCTGTGTATTTACTTTTAAAACCCCGTAAAGAGTTGCTTTGCATCTACAGAACTTTTTCCTGTAGAAATGTAAATAGACCTTTGAGCAGCCTCAGATTTGAGAAACAGAGATTATTTAAGCCTTACACTTCTCCAAATGTGGCGATGCAGAAAGACACAACACCTTGATGTGTTGATGCAAGAGCTCTGTCCTCCACAAGGGCAGGTCCGAAGTGGGTAATGGAGTCATGCCCAATGTTTATTTTTTATTTTTTTATTGTTCATCAAAAGTGATGGAGACTGCGAGTATGTAACTGCCAGGACACCACTTCCTCTAAACTATAATATCATAAAAAATGTATCCAGCAGCAGACACGGAGCAGATTGGAGAACGCCTGATACGCTGCAAACTTTGAATTCGTGGAGGGAAGTTTGAGAAAATGCATGTGTGCAACTCTGAACCCGAGCTGACGGAAGGGTATAAGTCAGGCTTTATAATCTGACTGTGGCCAATTCCAAAGTGTTTCTGCTACCTTAAAACAAATCTTGTATCACAGAGTTCAGAGACATTCTTGCAAATGCAATTATCTCATGTCACGTGTCAGTTCCTGTGGTTATTTCCAACCAAAGTGAGCTTATATAGAAACAGGATTTATGTGAAAAGCTGAATAACAATTTTTCTGAAATGAAATGAAATGTGAGATTTTTTTTACCTTTGCTAACAGTTTTGATCGCTCCTGCAATCTTCTTCAGAGCTAGCCACTACTGACAGCGTCACTTCCTTCTCCATTTAAAATAATTTTAAAAAAAAACTTTAAAAAGCGTTTAGAAGAAAAACACAGAATGAATATACAAAAATTGTGACATTGTATTTGCATGAACTGCTACAACATATTTGAGCTGCTACGACATAGTAAGACTGTTTGTAAAGTGCTCACTTGTGACTAGCAGTTAGCTCATCTCTACAATCAGAATTCATCTATACGCAAATTGAGGTAATTGAATTTCTGCAACATGTAAAATACTAAATCATTTTGGCATTTCCACTGAATTACTAATCCAGTCTGTGAAATTAAAAACAAGTTACAAATAGAAGCTAAGATTATGTAGCCTAGTGTTACTTTATATGAGACCATTGAGACCGTTAACTTTTATTAGGCCCGAGCAGCGAAAGCGCTGCGAAGGTCTATTGTATCTGCTCTGTTTATATTTCTTCCACCGAGTAAATTGGCTTTTTGGAGGCCTTAACATACCCGAAAACTCAGGAATTTTGGTACACATGTTAGGCGTCATGTAAAATTTTGTATTTTAAAGGTCCCAAAAAAATCGCAATAAAACTAGCTCCACAGCGCCCCCTAGAATGTGAAAAATACCCCCTCCATACATTTTAGTTTGTCGTACAGTTAGGGAATTTTGTACATGTGTAGTACTCAACAGTTCGCACAGAAAAGCCTCTTGCAACCATGGTCAACATCAAACAGGAAGTCGGCCATTTTGGTTTGAAGTGGTGATTTTGACCCCGTTTTGGCTGTTTCTAGGGTCCGCTTTCTGATTGATTTACTCTAACATTTTTCGCACGATCGTCTCGAAAGTTGAGGGAAATTGCTCAGAAGGGATGGGCGATCAAATAGAAAAATAAAACTGACTTTTCATATATGCTGAGGGGACGTGGCCAGGCCTTGAATTTCAAATATTCGCCAAAAAAAAACATAAATGGCTAGAACTTCATACTCGAATGAAGTAGAGTTACAAAAATTTCTGTGGTCATTCGACATCCAGCCGCAAACTAAATTGAATGGTCAAATGATGACATCATACAAGCCACGCCCCCTCAGGACTAGAAAGGTCAAGTTTTACTGTGATAGGTCCCAAATCGCCGCATTTCACTTAATCACCACAAATTTGTAGCTGATAACTCAAGACAAGTGGGGGTTGCTTGGCGTCACTTTATGGGAGTTTTCAAAAGAGGGCGGGACTGTGGTGGCACGGCAAAGTCAGGCATGCCGCCATGGCCATGCGTTTGCCTCCAATTTCATAATTTCTAAAGATATTGCCACAAAACTACTGGTGAGGGATCCTAGTCCGGCTCCCCAAAAAATCTGTTGTGAAAATCCGGTGGGCGTGGCCTATTTTCTTAAATAGCGTCCCCTAGGACCATTAAAACTGTCAGCCCCAAGCCATGCTTTGACTGAGGATTACGAAATTTGGTACACTAATGTAGTGCCTTGGGACCTAATAAAATGTCTCTTGGGGCCAAAGTTAATGTCGCACAGGAAGTCGGCCATATTGGTCCAAGTACTCGATTTTGTGGTTTTTGCACACGTTGTTTGGAGAGTGATGCCCCATCGCCCTTTTCACCAATCACCTTCACACTTCTGCTATATAAGTTAAATAAGTATAAAGGTGTGGGCGTGGCTAAGCCTCAAAATTGACCTTTCGCCATTACATTACTTGACATAATAACTCCCATGCGCATGATCTATATCAAACTTTGTCTGTGTGATCACTGAACATATCTCAAGACAATGACAATGACAATGTGGATAGCTGACATCACCTTAGCCCCGCCCCGACAACAGGAAGTCTATTGTTTTATGGTGAAATGCCCATATTTGTCCCCTCTAATTTAGTCAACATGACACTAAGGTCATAGACTGTCTTCATGATGCTGTAATGACCATTCAGTTCTGATAGCTTTCCAGAAAGGGAGGGGCGTTGATGCCATGGCGAATTCTGGTGTAATGTCGTGACCTTACCTTTAACTGTAACTTCCGCAAACAGCCTCCGATCTGCCCGCGACTGAACATGGCAATCAACAATCATGCCTTTTAGCAAATGAGGCACAAATGGTCGGTGAATGTTGTATAATATCACCACAGCGCCCCCTACATACCTTTAAAACTGTAATAACTCCGACAGACGAGGTCACAACTGCACCAAACTTGCTATGTGTCATCAAACAAAGGCACCAAACACAATCCTGTGGTCATTGGTTGATATCGCTTTAGCTCAGCCCCCTGACAGATATTAGGCCCTGAATAACACATGCATGATGCAATTCACACCAAACTGCACACAAATGATTGTTGTCAACCTACAAACTGTTCCATGGGATATTTTCCTAAATTTGGGACAGCACCCTCTAGATACAATAAAACCTTTGTAACTTCTACAAAAATGCTCTAAACTATATTAAACATGGTGGGAGTCATCATGCAACTGCAATCAACACATGTATGTGCTCATTCGTTCAAATCACTTTAACTCTGCCCACTTACAGCCTTTTGGCTCTAGATGACCCATGCAACATTTGATCGATGCCTAATTAACAGAAAACCATCGTTGATGGCCAAAGATGACCTCTATGGGATTTAGTGGTAAATGGTCACAGCGCCCCCTAGACAGGTTCAAACTTTATTAACTTCTAAAGACAAGGTCAGAATGGCATTATACTTGGCTTGTGACATCACGTTACTGCACCAAACACATTGATGTGGTTGTTGGTTCAAACTCCTTTAGCTCCACCCCCTTTCGGTTCTCTGGCTCTAGATAACACACACAACGTCTGATTAATGCCAAAATAACAGAAAACCATCTTTGTCAACCAAAGCTGACCTCAATGGGATTCTTCTGTAGTTGGTCACAGCACCCCCTATATAACTTAAATCTTCAATCACTTCAAAAACCGTGGTCAGAATAGCCTTAAACTTGATCTGTGTCATCACACCACCAGTGTGGTAAAGATAGAGTATCCCCTAGTGGTGAGATGTGTAATTTGATGGTGGGCTCAGAGGAGATGGTGAGTCAGGGTGAGGTGCAGACAAGGAGACCGTTCGTGGTGTCTAAGGTCGCGGGGGTCAACGTTTGCATTCCGTGGACGTGCCTGGGTGCCCCGGGCTGCCGGCCGGGCCGTAGCGGTGCAGATCTGCGAGGGCTGAATGATGCTGCTTGCAGCTGTAATCTGATTTGTTTTTGACTTCTTGACTAATAGAAGTCCAATATCCAACCCCATTTTATGTCCAAAGTCCTTTCAGACACCTGGTATGTAACTTTAATGGTTTCATCAATCCGTTCGATTTACAATGTTCAGTCATTCTGAGTTGCGTCTGTGCCTGAAGCTCTAGTGGCCTCCTTCACGCAAGCCCCCCTGATGAGCAGAGCTAACCTTACTTTTTTTTAGACTTGACACTTGAGATTTATCAGGTAACACCAAAAATGACTTCTCGATGGGTCTTATTTAATGGGTTTGTCAGTGTTTCTTAGATGAAAGGCATTACCAGTAATTTGTTGTATCGAAAAGGAAAAGTAAAGCTTGCAGTTAAAAGATATTTTACATCTGTTTCTTTTCTGTTGCCGTTAGTGACACTCCATCCAGAGAAATAGGATTCACTTGTAAAAGCAGGACCTTAGTCACTTCTAAGTCAGTTGTTGAAGGTTCAAATTCTCTAAATGTTGTGAAAATTTTTCATCTAATTGAATTGTGATTTTAAATCTGATCAAGGTTTCTTGGACCCGGTTTCATGCGTGAATGAAAAACCAGCATCTGTCTTATTTTAACTGTGGGTTACGGAGCAAAAAGGGGTCAGCTGTAATTCCCCACTGGTACTTAAAGGATGAGATATTGATCGCGGCACACACAACTTGTTTTCCTGCTTTACGTAAATCAGCTTGTGATTGACAGCTCCCGGACACGGATCCGTCCATCTCATCGGCGCACCTGCCTCCATTCTCCAGCCAGTCACGGGGGAAGCCTGCTTTCACATCAGCATCTGCTGCGTCTCCATTTATTAACAGTGGACACTTTCCAAATCCTAATAATGTTGCCAGTTTTCTCTCTATATGCGGCCTGGGACCGTATAAGCCTAAGTGATTAGTTTTGCAGTGGCAAAAATCGCCTGGAGGTAGATTGTCGGCAAAGAGGGCAAGAGGTCCTGCATGGGAAAGCTTTCATTCCTCTAGCTATTTAATTATGACGGCAGCAGACTCCTGGGTGTACGGCTTCATTCCCCCACCAAAGCAGCTCACTAACAAACTCTGTTGAGTGCCGTTGATTGATCTGAAGCCATCTGAGGTGGCCGTGAAAAGACAAAGGCAGTGACAGAAGGAGGGGAGAAGGAAAGGAGGACAGGAAATTAGAGAGGCAGGAGGGGATTAAAGAGGTGGAAGGGAAGAAAAGGAGAGAGCGATGTCAGCAGGGAGGCAAACAGGAGGCAGGGAGATGGAATGAGGGAAGAAGAGGAGTGAGGCGTGGATGGGTGAGGAAAGAAGGAGGAAAGCTTAGGGGAGGTGTCTCTTGTGGCACAGCAGTTTCCTGCACACACAGACTCTGGGAGTGCATCACACACATGCTTGCACAAAAACACAAGTTGTTGAATGGTTGTTGGGACTTCCACAGCATCCGGGGAGCAGAGATATGGATATATTTGCATAAATCAGTATTATAGTCCGGGCCGGTGGACAGTAGCGATGACTAAAGTGGATAAGTCCGAGCTTTCATTTTCTCTTTGTTACCACACACAAACCCTCTGTTTATCGCTCTATTGCTTCCCTCTCTTTTTTTCTCAAAGCAGAAAATTTTGGTCTTCCTGCATTTTTCCCTGCTGCATCACTGCAAACATCCTCACCAAACAAACACATTGATCCTGCTTATTTGTTGTGCCGCTAACATCTTTCGCCTCCCTGCACCTTGTCCTCTTATCTGCCTCCCCTAACTCCCAGTGTGGGAACTTTTTCAATTATCCCTGCCTCTACCTCTGAGGGATAGGGACACAGGGCTCTGTTTTGGTTGAAAAAAGAGTCTGCAGAGGAGAGAGAGAGAGAGAGATAGAGATAGAGAGAGAGAGAGAGAGAGAGAGAGAGAGAGAGAGAGAGAGAGAGAGAGAGAGAGAGAGAGAGAGAGAAGGGAGGGTTGGAGGTAGGATTGGGATGGTTGGAGGGAGGGAGGGAGAGAGAGAAGTTAAGGGAGAGATTCCGCAGTGACTCTGTTCCAACAAGTCATCTTTCATTTTTATGACTTCAATCAAGTGTCCTTGACGCCTAAATACACTCAGATCGTGCACTTTTATACGGGCTGGAAGGCTAGAATGACTTCAAACATAATACGTGGGCTGCCCACTGCGTGCACAGATTGTAATACCTGTCATTAGCTGAAGATGCTGCCCTGTGTTGGCGAAATCCCAAAAAAGGGCACCATTTAGATTTTTCCCTCTTCATCACTGTCACTTCTCATCCCCTGCATTCACCTCTCTTTGTCTTCCAAGTCTCTTAAAAAAACTCTGTTCTTTAATAGGAAACCACTGCAGCTTGTCACACACTGTCTGAGCTGTGCCTTGGTGTGTGTGTGTGTGTGTGTGTGTGTGTGTGTGTGTGTGTGTGTGTGTGTGTGTGTGTGTGTGTGTGTGTGTGTGGCCTCTTCCCAGCATAAACACTGACCCTATTAAAAAAAACACCAGACCTCATGAGTTTTAAAGCCCGACCCCTATAGAGCTCTGCCATTTCTTGGGTCCTTTAGGTTAAGATGTGTGAATTGAGGTTGAATTAGGTTTAGAGTTTGGATCGGCTGTCCAAAACAAATAGAAATCGATAAAACACCCTACTAAGGATATAGCTACAAGCTGTGTGTAAGGATGATTGTGAGTGTGAAGGAGAGTAAGATAACTGTGAACTTGCCCGGAGAAGTGTGTATTCAGAAAGTCATCTGTCACCTTTGTAGCATTCCAACATGGTTACAGAGTCATAGGCGTGTGTAATTCCATCAGTCAGTCCTCCTCACGGGCTTTGCATGCACAGATGTGTGTTTTCTGCAGGTGTCCATCCCTGAACACATGCAGCAGCAAGACAACCTCCTCTTCCCTCTGATTCCGTGTCCCATTTTCATTCTTCACTTTCTTATTAAGACCTGTCTTCCCGCTCTCTGTTTTTCCATCTCTCTCTTGTACCAGCCCATTTCCTTATTTATGTCTCTGCCTCTTTTTTTCTCACTTGTATTTTTTTTCTCCAACCCCCTTACTTCTTGGTCCATCCATCTCTTCTGCTCTCCATATTTTTGTTTCACGTCTCGCGCCCCTTTTCTCCCTCTTATCGCTTTCATTCCCTCCATTTTCCTCCTACTCATTTCCCACCTGTATGGGATTGCTGTTGAGAGCTACCAGGCCCAGAGCGTGTAATACCCTGACCAGAGTTATTTAGCTGCACAATGACAGGTAGGGAAATGAAATCACCACTTCGCTGTGTGTGTTTTTCGTTTCGTTCCCCTTTACTGTTTCTCCTTCCCATTTATGAGACCCCGCTGCAGGGCTATTTTTAGTGAGCTGCCACCTTCTCACTGGCTTGTAAAACCCATCTGCCAGACATTCACTTAGGCTGAAATACTCTGTCATGATTGTTGAATAATACTGTTATTCTCTTTTGGCATGAAATATACACCACCCCTCCCATCTATCTCGCTTGGTCTGGTTTTTCTGTAATTACTTTAGAGGAATATTTTAGACTTGGGAGTTCTGTACCGTAGATAAATTAAAAAGTTTTTTTTTTGTTCTAACATTGTGATGATAAACTGGTAACTTTATCATCCTTAAATTAACTTTTACACAGCCAGAGCAATCGGTCAGCTGGTCAGAGCTCCAGCTACTTTGGTCTAAGATGGGCTGTAACATAGCAATGCACCACCAATCCAATCAGCATGGAGTCTACCATGAATCTGGTAGTTTTCACTTGGTAGGTTTATTCTGCAATAGAGCAAACTCTGCATTAGGGCTGAAACGATCCTCGAGTACCTCCAATAATTTGAGTACAAAAAAGCCTCAAGTCTAATTCTCTGCCTCGAGGCTTCGTTTAGTTCATGTTTAATTAATTCATGGCTTTGCAATCGCCCAGGATCACGTTTCACCCAGACCGAAATAAGTGACGCACATACGTATTGCACTGAATGCACACGCGAGTTGCAAAAATAACTTAACTTTCTCTTAAGCCATGGCGGACAACGTGGACCCCGGTGGAGTGTGAAAAAGGGTCAATTTTTCACGTCGTAAGGCAGAAAACGTACTCCAGTGTAAATACTGTAAAATGGATTTAGCCTACCAGAACACCACATCCTCCATGCTGCAGCACCTGACCAGGAAACATCCACGTGTAAATGTGACTTCTGCAAGTGGACTCGGAGGTCTGCTATATATTCTGCGGATACTGTGTGACTTTTTCGTTTGTAGCACTCAGTTTTAGCTCACACTGTGCATCTGGTAGCAACACGTTGGACCTAAAATGGGCTAAAAATAGCAGTTTTTATACAACAGATAGGACTTTTTATTGTGTTGTTATTGATGTCTGTTGTCCCTCGGGATTGCTGCAGGAGGACAGGTATTTATGGGAGGAAAACGAAAGAAAGTAAATAAATGTTTTGTGATCAGTCTAATTTGACATAATCACGGCAAACATGCTTTCTCGACAATCCTCGTTATTGTGTGAGAAATAAAGTGTAGAAATTGAAACGGACGTGTGTTAATAGGGAAATAGCAGGCGAGCCATGTTTGCGCATGCGCCGTGAGCGGTTCTGCTGTTTGGTCCGCAGCCGCTCACAGCGCCACTTCAACAGTCATTCTCCTAGTTTTTGTCTGGCTTGTCAAGCTAGTGGATCCTCGCACGAGGGGAAAATCGGCTCAGGTTGTATACTTATTTATTGCACAGGCATTTGTTTACTGTGAAGTAAAGTTGAAGTTCTGACGTTTTGAAAACAAATTTTGAATAAAACTTGTAGAATAACTGGCAATTGCTTGCTCATTTTAAGAGGTCTTTCATATTTTATAACATGCTATTTGATATAATGGTTTACAAACAAAAAAGGGTAATTTATGGAGTACTTGGTTAATCGATAAAAGATTCGATAGAGAACTCGATTACACAAATATTCGATAGCTGCAGCCCTACTCTGCATAGGATACTTGTTCCATCTCCAACCTAAAAATGTTACTCCTATTTACACTAAGTGTTGTTTTGATATCAAATAATAAGTCCTGACTAAAAGTTGATTGAGATGTGTGGGATGCACATCCAGGGCACGAAGCTCCCGTTCCACCACACCCCAAAGATGCCCTACCGGGTTGAGATCTGGTGACTATGGGGGCTGTTGAAGTACAGTGAACTCATTGTCATGTTCAAGAAACCAATTTGAAATGATTCAAGCTTTATGACATGGTGCATTATCCTGCTGGAAGTAGCCATCTGAGGATGGGTACATGGTGGTCATGATGGGAGGGACATGGTCAGAAACAATGCTCAGGTAGCACGTGGCATTTAAACAATGCCCAGTTGGCACTAAGGGGCCAGAAGTGTGCCAAGAAAACATCCCCACCATTACACCAGCAGCAGCCTGCACAGGGTAACGGGGCATGATTGATCCATGTTCTCATTCTGTTTACGCCAAATTCTGACCCTACCATACCCTACCATTTGAATGTCTCAACAGAAATTGAGACTCATCAGACCAGAAAACATTTTTCCAGTCTTCAACAGTCCAATTTTGGTGAGCTGGTGCAAATTGTAGCCTCTTTTTCCTACTTGTAGTGGAGAAGAGTGGTACCCAGTGGGGTCTTCTGCAGTTGTGGCCCATCCGCCTCAAGGCTGTGCGTGTTGTGGCTTCACAAACGCTTTGCTGCATTCCTCAGTTGTAACGAGTGGGTATTTCAGTCAAAGTTCCTCTTCTACCAGCTTGAATCAGTCGGCCCATTCTCCTCTGACCTCTAGCATCAACAAGGCATTTTCGTCCGCAGGACAGCTGCATACTGGATGTTTTTTCCTTTTCACACCATTCTTTGTAAACCCTAGAAATGGTTGTGTGTGAAAATCCCAGTAACTAAGCAGATTGTGAAATATTCAGACCGGCCCGTCTGGCACCAACAACAACGCCACGCTCAAAGTAGCTTAAATCACCTTTCTTTCCCATTCTGACATTCAGTTTGGAGTTCAGGAGATTGTCTTGACCAGGACCACACCTCTAAATGCATTTAAGCAGCTACCATGTGATTGGTTGATTAGATAATTGTATTAAGGAAAAGTTGAACAGGTGTTCTTAGTAACCCTTTAGGTGAGTGTACTTCCCAGTTTTCCCAGTTCAATACCAAATCCTGCTGTTCTTCTTATTAGTCACATTGTGGTTTGATTATTATTGTTTATGAAAGAATTGTTGCTTGTGTTGTCTCCCTCTTACTTATAGTTTAGTTTGATCGCCTCCTTTGACTTTAGCCTGCTGCATGGGTCACTACTCACCCCTACTTAAGAGAAGACATCAGTCTTGTCCGTCAGCGCCTCTACTGGCTTCCCTGAAAATCCAGAACCACATTTAAAGAATCTGCTCCTCACTTTCACCCCCTCCCCACACACACCTTCACACACACACACCTGTTTGATCAAATTCGTGTCACTATTCCCTCCAGCTCTCTCAGGTCTTCTTCTGTCACTCACCTCATCATTTCCTCTACTCATCTCATCACTGCTGGAAGCTGAGCTTTTAGCTGCTCTGCTTGCCGGCTCTGTAGCTCTCTTCCACTTGACATCAGAAACACTTTCCTTATTCCAATCAAAACTCATCTGTTTAAACTGGATTAGTACCCAGCAAAAAGGATATTTTGGACATATTTAAGTGATGAGTTATTCATGAACAGTTAGGACTCTACCTGAATGTGGCATAATTTCTGGTATTTGAAGAAAAATCTGTCCGAATACAATATTAAACCATTTTGCATAAGTCTGTTTGTTTCAGTTCACCAGCCTCCACATTACTACACTACTGTATCACTCCTCCAGAGAGGAAAACCGAAGAACTGCATGTCCCAGCCGACTGGGCGGAGACAGAGTCATTATGAAACGAGAGCTCGGACATTCTCATAGACTGCAATAAAACAGCTCTAGCACTGAATGTCAATCATTTTTAGCGTTTCTCCTCAGTACAAAGGTAAAATTACATGTTTTACACATCAGATCTGGTTCAGATTAACCAAGTTTAGATGCACATTTCGTGTTGATGTGTATACAGAAGGCCTACCTATTCATAGCTATTTAACAGTAGCGGCCTGTCCATAGAGGGCGCTAGGGCGCCGCCCCAGCAGTCTCACAGGAAGAAGAAGAAAAAGATAGTGTAGCCCATCATGAAGAGGAAGACAGGCACAAGAAGTAACCTTGGGTTCTTTATTCCTCGTCTATAGCTAAATAAAAACAGCATTAATACTGGAGCTTTGAGGAAAGACAAATTGTCCTTTTTATGAAACAGAACTCCTACAGGCTAAATAACAGAATGAACAGTTAATCAGAAAAAACAAGTTTTGTTCTTTTGGTTTCTCTCTCTCTTTTTTAAGAGAGCTTGAACCACATCACTTCAGTCTCCTTTCAATAAGCAGTAGTTTAGTCAGAGTTAAGTCTAATGCCTGAAAACTCTGAAGCTCTTTGGTAGAGTATCCTGGCATTGTGGAAGTACTGTTGGGAACAGCATAACTAACATGGGCTCTCTCTACATCTGAGGTGTGTGTTAGGTTCATCCCGGCTGTGACTAAATCTGTTCCAAGATATGTGCCTGTTCTGAGTGTGTTGCACATGGCTACACAGCCATCATATTCTGCATCTTAGCTGTCAGGTTGTAGCTCACCAGTTGCCGGCAGGAGGGAGAGAGAGCATCAGCTGCAATATTGCAGTGGCCAAACCAATACTTTACATGAAAGTCAAACACAGATTGTTGGGCAACCCATCGCTGCTGCACAGCTCCTAAACTGGTTATTATTGGTGATTATGGTGAACTTTGAGCCTAAGAGATAGCTCCTAAACTTCTCTGTTACCGTCCACTTGAATGCAAGGAGCTCGAGCTTCATACTGCTGCGGTTTTGATCATTCCTTTTGGCCCCTCGGAGTCTCCTGCTAGCATTCGCTATCACCTTTTTCTTTCCTTCCTGCACCTGATATAAGACAGCTCCTAATCCAAGACCACTCGCATCAGTTTTTTGCAAGAAAGGGGGTGTAAAGTCAGCATATCCTAATGTAGAAGCACTAGTTCGAAAGCATGTAGGCACTGCCTGACTAGTTTCTTTGATGCAGACAGTGACTACATCATGGAGTTGCCCTGTAATTTGAAAATCCCTCAATGAACCTTCTATAGTAGCTACAGAACCCCAAAAAGACCTTAACTCTATTACAGTGCTTGGGGGTGAACCATGTCCTCATGGCACTTTTCATGTCTGGGTCTGTGCTTATACCTGTGGCTGAAACTCGATGACCAACAAACCTAACTTCAAACTGGAGGAAATGAAACTTCTCAGTTTTTACTTTCAGCCCAGTCTCTATCAACCTGCTCAGGATTGCCTCAAATCTAGGTGCTCTTGAAATGTTGTGGAGAACAGAAGCAGGTCATCTAGGTAAATCAGCACAATTCCAAACACCAAATCACTCATTGTGGCCTGCATGAGACACTGGAATATTGCAGGTGCATTGCATAGCCCAAAGGGCATCCTCAGGTATTCATATAGGCCAGCTGATGTGGTGAATGCAGTCTTGTTACAATCTTCCTCATGTACTGTTAAGAGTCTGTTTTAAATTCACTCCTTGCTTGCCTGCTTGACCTTGCAGGTACATATTTGAAGGACATCACCAAAAATCAAACCTCCTTCCTTGAAATCTCTGGTCAGAAAAGACAGCAATGTGCTCCTAAGATCGAGCAGAGGCAGTTGTCCTGATTCAAGCTCTCACACATCAATGATAAGATGGTACAAGCTCCTGTTGTTTCTCCTTATGTCTCCAGCATCTGGTAAGGAAAAGTGCACGTGAGCACATTGCAGGGAAAACTTCCTACAGCCAACTGGCATGGAGAATTTATGCCTTCACAGCAGGACTTAAATTTGCAGAGCGGAAAGAGTGGGATTCATTAATCAATATGGTTAAAAAAATGTAAACAAAGCAAAGTTCTTAAGTCAGATCACTCTTTTTTTAATGTGTTTTGTTGGCTTTAAATTCAAAGACCTGTGCTTCTGTTTAAGTACCCGTTGTTGTGGATGTTTTCTACCATTTGTTTTTCTTTCTCATTTGTACAGCATGGGATAATCTTACCAGAGCAACATTTCAAAAGCCTATAAATAGGGTGAAAGTATGAAATGTGCAAAAATATAAGCCTTTTTATTCACAACATTTTATTTGTTATATGGATCAAAACAAACACTGGGACACAAGTGTCTTGCGTTAAAGCTGATTAACAGTCACCTATATGTTGCCTCTCACTTTCTTTAGTCTGTTTTTAGTTTTTATGTTGTGTTGATCTTCTCTGTGGTGCCCCTGAATTAACAGAAAAGCTCAATTATTTTGAAATGTCCAATCAAATAGCCACAAATTCAGGTTTGCATCAGCCTGTCAAACCCACTTTTTATATAAATATATAAGGGACGTATATACCGACCTGCAGAACAAAAAAAATAATAATTAATTAATTGCTACTGCTATGGTTTTGTCTAGATTTTTAGTCTGATTTTGCATTGGGTATTAAGAGAACCACTCTTAAAAGTTTGACTTCATATTTATCAAACAGGATGATCTCGGTTAATTTAGATCGCTGTTCCTCAGCTGTAGTTCCGCTGACACGTGGTGTTCCTCAGGGATCTAATATTGGCCCAGCACTGTTTTCTTTATATATGCTGCCCCTGGGGAATATTTTCAAAAGGTATAACATTCCGTTCCACTTTTTTTGCGGATGACATTCAGAATTACATGCCTTTGAAGCTGACCAGCAGTAACTCTACAACTCCTCTAATGGATTGTCTGGCTGAAATTAAAGCAAGGCTAAATTCCAACTTCTTGTATCTCAATGATGGTAAAACTGAAATTATTTTATTTGGACATAACGATTTTGTTTCCACACCTGTTGTTCTTGGACTGCTGGCCCCCTTCACCAGACCCTCTGTTAGGAATCTGGGGGTGATTTTTGACAACAATTAGGTCATCTCAGTGGTTAAATCTAGGTTTTATCATCTTCACCTTTTAGCTAGCTTCAGTTTGCTTTTCACATTACACATATTGATTTCTGCAGCTCACCATACAAAGGCATCCATCAGTCTACCAAGCACCGCCTGCAATTGGTTCAGAACGCCACGGCTCTGCTTTTAACAGGTGCACGGAAAAGTGAGCATACAACCCCGGTCTTAGTTTCCCTTCACTGGCTCCCGTTTGCTATAGGATTGATTTTTGAAAATTTAATGCTAGTTTTTAACACACTTGATGGATTGGCCCCTTCTAATTTATCAGATGTCTTAGAACAGCGCTCTAAAACAATGAAGTCAAACAATCAGATGTACCTCGCTGTACCCAGATCTAAATACAAAAGTAAGGGTGATTGTGCCTTAGCAGTGTTGGATCCAGGTTTGTGGAACAAGTTCCCTTTGAATATTAGATCAGCACAAAGTTTGGCTGTTAAAAACTCACTTTTCTCCAGGCCTGTGTTTGCTACTTGTATCAACATCACACTTTTTTCTTTTAATGTCAGGATGTTTATTATCGTTTTACTTCTTATCCTTGCTTTGATGATCATGTTTTATTGCTATTTTATAGTTATTTTGTGTTTGTTTGCATTGGTTTCATTTTGCTGTGCAGCACTTTGGTGCAGCTATGTTTTTTTTTAAAGTGCTTTATAAATAAATTTGACATTGACATTTGCATGAGAAAAATCTACATTTCTTTACTATTATTTGGTTAATATTGTTCAATTTAATCTTATTTACAGTCACTAAAGTTGTGGAGCACTTGTTTAATCAGTACATTTGCAATGTTCTGTAGTAGACTCACAGGCGATTCAGCTGGAGAATATTTGAACATCTCACCTCGAATTGGATAACAGAGACTATACCACCGACTTTGTTTGCTTTGCATTGTTGATGATCCGTCAGGTTTTTCATATCTTGGTGTTTCACCATCTATTTTCCATCAGAAGCTAAAGATAAGTGTAGAAGACTATTTTCATTGTTCATGTCATAAGTGCCTAACCCAAGACATGCAGAATCATCACACAAGTCCAAAAAATAAAGTAAAATGTCTTTATTATAAACGAAACTAAGAACTGCTACAGGGAAGTCCTGTGCTGAGGAGCCAAGACGGCTCGAGTCTTTGAGGTGTCGGTGCTGAGAGGAAGTGTAGCCAGGAAGGACGCTGAGCAGAGGATGAGGGATGTCGTAGGAGTGAGGCAGCAGAGGGAAATCCGAGCCGGAACGTCGGAGGAGGACGGGACGTGTAGAATAATCCAGAATTGGAGACAGCGAGGGTGAGATAATGATGAGGTGATCCTGAGCGAGACAAACAAGTATAAGGGAATATCCAAATCCAAATCCGAAACTACGATCCAAGGTCAATAATCCAAACACGAGTTAAACAGGTTTCAAGGTTCAAGGTCGAGTGGCTGGTGCTACCTGAACTGGTACAATCATCCGGCGAAATGAAGTGTCTCCGTCCTCCTTTTAAACCTGCGTTCCTGATTAGAGAATCGTCTGCAGCTGTAGTTCCCTCTGCTCCCCACCTGCGGAGAATGAACTCAGGTTCTGGTGAGAGGAGATGATGGAACTCACCTCTGCTCAGGGACATAACAGTTCAGCATGCATGAAAATCTCAGAGTGACTGGTTAATAAGAAATAATCAAACTATTTTATCAGTGTTCCACACCTTTAAACACCACATGAGATGCAGAACATTCAGGTATGAAAAACAAAGGGATAACTGAAATCAGAAGTAAAATAAAAAAATTAAACAATGTTGGCTTGTGTTGAGATCCTTTCATAAAGTTTCCAGACCCAAAATATTAATTCATGCTTGCCAGCTGAAATATTTAATTCTCTACTAATGTGGCTCTGACTGCTATAAAAACGCTAGTGCAAAGGGTTAAGGTAGAAAACTTTTATCTGTTGAATACAGAGTCTGACCTACCTGTTGGAAAAATGGCTCAGCATTTTGACTGTTATGCTTTTGCTTATCTTGCAAACCCTTCTCTGTCACACACACACACAGCAGGGGCAAGCAAAGTCAGTCACCCTTACCCTTAAGCAGAAAAAGAAGATTTTCCTCCCTTTTCCTGTTTGTTGTTTTATGTCCAAACAGAGCAGGAGCCTGATCCTGAGTTGTTGTGTTCCACTGAGGGCACTTCACACCCTCTGAAAGGGATCCTGTACTGTCACTGGAAGCAGACAACTCCTATGTAGGATAGAAGCAGGTGTAGTTCCCCTAAGGTAAGGACATTTGGATTGGGGTGGAGGAAATTGTGTTGAGCTTAGAGGGTGAGGCGTGTTTTATGGAAATAAAGAGGAAGTTAAAGTTGGTGTGAAAGTTCTAAAATGAAAAGCAGGGTGAACTTTGAAAACCCTTTTCATGGCAAATTGACATTTTTGAGAAAAAAACTACAATTGTGGAAAGAGAAAAATTTGCTGTTCTTTCTGTAAAACCAGAAAAGCCATTTTTTTCAGTGAGTGCACCATTTCTGTATAACAAGCGAGTGGACTCAGCTGAGGGGCCAGATTGGTCTCCAGAACAGGAAATGTTCCCTGATGTTCAAGTATGGACGACAACATGATCTGATCTGCAAATGTCATTTTAGCAATTAGCTATCTCTCAAAACTTCTGTTCCTATTTCTTCCACATTTAAAAGTGCAGTGTTACACAACACACATGCACGTTTAATCTCTCTTTCTCCCTTATCTGTCAGCTACCTAATCTGATATTAAGCATACTCCCAAATGCAACTCCTCTTCAGAGCTCCCATTTACCTCTGAGACATGAATATCAACCAGATACTCTATTTTCCTCGCTTAAATTTAAGGACACACCTGCCAAAGATATTGATTTCTTCTTCACCTTTTCTTTCCCATTTCACACGCCCACACACAGACACACACACACACACACACACACACACACACACACACGTCCACATGCCCCGTCCAACCCTCAGGTGCCACAAAACATTGCATCCTTTTGAACAGATTCCCTACAAATGTCAGGTGGGGCATCGAGAGATGGTGAGGGAGGATGAAGAACTCCAAAAGGTGGCTTTTTCGAGGGGGAAGGATGAAGGATTGACTGAGAGACGCATATATCAGACACGAGGAGGACTTCTCTTCTCTTTTTTGCGTGAAATCACGTTATCGGAGTGGCACAGGGTATGTCAGCCGGGAGTAGAAGCAGAGGAGCAGGAGGAGCTGAGTGACAGGAGGAGAAAAATGTTTAACACACTCCTTGGGCTTCCATAGTCTGGCCACGAAATCTAATAAATATTCTAAACAGGACGTTTTTAATTAATGAATTAGAGAGGCTGGGTTTCACTCAAAGGATGGTTTAAATGGCTCGTTTGGATGTTGATGCAGCGAGGCTCAAGGGATTGGGTGTCGATTTCATGGTTACTTTGTTTTGTACGCCAACCTAAACTTCAAAGAAACGTCTTAGATAGAAAAAGAAGCATATAATCACAGACATAATATGCACTCACACATCCTCATGCATAGTATAAACAGTGTTGTTCTAATCTCCCCTGCTCTGGCATGTGGATACACTTAAAGCTCACGCTTATCTCCTAATTATCATTTATCCTCCTGAGACCCAGGTTCTTGTTTGGTGTACCTTTTTCATTTTTACCTATTTGGGATTGGTAAGAACTCATAAACATGAAAAAAACCAATGATTTTGAACCTTTGGTTGTTCACATGACATTTTTTGAAAGTTCAAAAGAATTACACTATTATTGTGAAGAGGACAAGGAGCTAACAAAGTAAGATTTCTTTACTTGCAGTAAACACTCACACACACACACGCACACACACACACACAGATGCACATGCACACGCACACACATGCACACATGCACGCACACACAAACACGCATGCACGCATGCACACACACACACACACACACACACACACGCACATTTAAAGTAATGGAGCTGAAGGTTAAGGTTGCACAACTGCCTATTTACCAAAACAAACCCTGCTGTTAATTGTATTCTTTTTCTTTTTTTCCTCAGTGGCATTAATTATTAACTTCTTATGTTTCACAAATTTCGGCCCTGAAGATTAATTTAACATGTATCCACCCCACCTTCTAACCGTATGCATCAGATGGAGCACCTGACTCTGTGAGCAGGAAGCCTATTTGCATGCAGCGACACCTCTGACAAGCTGAAGACCTAAAGCTCAGTTAATTAAACATTAACCATTAATCAAAATGAGATCGTTAATCTTGACACGATTATCTGTTATATTTTGTAAATTATGTGCTACCTCTCATCCATACTGAGTGGGGGGGCACACGCTGACCAACTTACACACACACGCACAGAAAGGATTTTGCACACTGCATGTGTGTGTGTGTGTGTGTGTGTGTGTGTGTGTGTGTGTGTGTGTGTGTGTGTGTGTGTGTGTGTGTGTGTGTGTGTGTGTGTGAGCTGACAAGCTGACTCTCATTGCTCTTTGATGCCCTTTACTTGTTTCAATCAACATCAATCAGCAGGTGGAATGCAGCTTTCAGCATAACTTAGAGAGAAAAATGTAGCCCTAGAGGTAAAGGGAATATTTTCAGATTAATAAATACTGCCTTCTATGCAGGTACACCATAAATGGGTCAAGTGTCACACCAGACAAGTGTAACTTTGCTGACCTGTCCTCAGCACACACCCAGTCCCTCACAAATCAAACAGCTGCTCGCTGTAACTGAGATATCACACTGTCTGGAGCTGTTTGCCAACCAAGGAAATTAGCTTTGGTTCCTTAAAGTCTTTCCACTTAGGAATATCTGACTCATCCAATCCCTTTTTCATAGATCTAAATTAGAAGTGACTTTGTAGAATGTGAAACTGTTCGCTGGCATTTACAGGGAGATTATTACCTTCTCTGTTTCATCAGTTCCTTTTGGCTCTTCAGCTGCAGGATGTGTGAGCCAGCCTTATCCCTGGACCAAGTCTTTGATCCAAGGTGAGGCTTCATCAGTGACCGACTTTAAAAGACATATTTGTTGCATTCATCGACCTCAATGGAAACTAGAATTTCAACCAGGAAATTGTGGCAGGAACAGGACAAGCACCCCTAGTTGTCGGTTCAACACGTTTAAACCCATAAAAATCTATAACAATGAGCTTCAGATACAATTGTTTTATGATGTCTACTGTTGATTTTCATGTTTCTTACCTTGCTGCTGAGCTGCATTTACTTATGATGAATAAACCAGGTATGAGTTTTCTATCGTGATTTTTGCTTTGGACCTAGCAAGCAGCAACGCATAATTAGCTCGCACTCGTTCGCTGTGGCAATGTCCGGTGGACGTGGATCCAGGGAAGATAACCAATAGGAGGGGTGAGTGTTCCGTGATTGTGTTGGGTTCAAAACCTACTTTTTTGCAGATTTGCAAAAACAGCTTTGAGCATATCCATCCATCCATCGCCTTTACCCACTTATCCACACAGTGTCGCAGGGGGCTGGTGCCTATCTCCAGCAGTATCTGAGCAAACAGGTAGGGTACACCCTGGGCAGATTGCCAGTCCATCGCAGGGCAACACAGAGACACAGGTCAAACAACCAAGAACACACACTCACATCTAAGGACAATTTAGAGAAACCAATGAACCTGACAGCCATGCTTTTGGACCAGGGGAAAAAGCCATAGGACCGGGGGAGAACCCGTTCATGCACAAGGAGAACATGCAAACTCCATGCAGAAAGACTCCAGACGGCTATGTGAAACTAGGACCTTCTTGCTGCATGGCAACAGAGCTAACCACTGCATCACCGTGCAGCCCACTTTAATTATATCATTATAGTATTTTTAAAATGGGACGAATTGGAATTGGCTATGGAAATTATTGCTCTAACAAAAAAGGCATCAACATTATTGAGTTTCTTACTTGTCTAAATGTCTTGTTTTTGTTGTTGCTGCTGCTGCTGCTGGTGGTGGTGGTGGTGGTATAATATTCAGTCACAAAAACCCACTAGCAGACTTTTTCCTGGAAGGTTTGGGAATAGGAATTCTGGACCTACCCTATTGTAAATGAACACATTTTTAACAGGCTAATTATTGCCTGCGGGATAAAAGCATAATGCATCCAGCATTAGGTTTGCAGTGTTTTTGAGTTTGCACGCATAAAGATGACGTCACGTCAATGACCTTCAAATCTAATAATGGTTTTGTTTTGTTTTTTGTTGTTTATTATAAATAGGTTAAGCATGTGCAATGCTCAGGGCTCCTGTTGTAAAATATTTTCAAAAGTGATTTCTCAGTTTGCTTTCAGGATAATGACATGACAGTTGGACTCATTAAACCAAACAGCCTCGTATATAAGAATGTATTTATTTGCATCATAACCTCCGCTTACAACGGAAAATGAATTCAACAAACAAACCATGAGTAAATCTGATGGCACCACAGTTCAAAGGTCTTAGCAGTCTAAAGCTTTTTGAACATTCGTGCATTAGTTGTAAAAGTAGCAGCAGATGATTTCCCTCAACATATACTGTAGACTTTCTTTCCTTGTGTTGTACAGTTGGAGAGAACATCTTCGAACTGCTTTCCCTTAATGATTTTAAAACAGAAACTTATGTTTGCATTTATTTCTTTGGCAGATACTTTTATTCAAAGTGACATACAATTGGTAACCTATAGGGCATGTTGTGATCTGTGGGGGAACCGGAGTACCTGGAGTAAACCCACTCATGCACGGGGAGAGCATGCAACTCCTTGCAGATAGATCGCAGCCAAGTTTCAAACCTGCAACCTTCTTGCTGCGAGGCAACAGCGTTAACAACTGTGTCGCCATGCAGCCCCAGAAAATTGACAGATGATAAATAACCTGCAATTGCATAACGTCTTTCAGAGTCAGAGCACTCCAAAGTGCTTCACACAGTGTATCATTCATCCATTCGAGCACACACACACACACACACACACACACACACACACACAC
Organism: Nothobranchius furzeri; assembly: GCF_043380555.1. NCBI lineage: Eukaryota > Metazoa > Chordata > Actinopteri > Cyprinodontiformes > Nothobranchiidae > Nothobranchius > Nothobranchius furzeri. Next base: position 22,986,405 of record NC_091758.1, read on the forward strand.
ACACACACACACACACACACACACACACACACACACACACACACACACACACACAGGTTTTCACAAGCATACTCTACGTTACTTTGCACAAACACGTATTCTTAGCAGACCTCAGAAGTGCTAATGGCCTCCACACAAGTGTGTTAAATCATGTCTTATCTGCATTAACCAATCAGGTACTTTTATTGACAGGTTACAAAATGTTTTCTGCTCATGAAGAGGAAGACTCTGGTTTTAGCTCTCTGCTTCACTTCCAAAGACATTACTCTCTTACTTTTACTTCCAGGCTCACAACACAAAACGCAAACTTCTTCTCTTCTTCTTGTGGTTTTTGTTGATGATCGGTGAACTGAAAGTGCTGCATGCTAGCTAGCTAACAGCTGTAAAGCAGGTAGAACATGCCCCTGAGGACACCTAGGACAGGGACAGCAGTAGCTCAGGAGGGCAGGTTGTCCAGTAATCAGAAGGTTGCAGGTTTGATCTCGGCTCCGACCAGAGAATTGCCCTTGGGCAAGACACTTAAGCCACCCTACCTGCTGGTGGTGATCAGAGGGACCGGTGACGCCAGCGTTCATCAGATCTTGCCTCTGTCAGGGTGCCCCAGAGCAGCTGTGGCTACATTGTAGCTCAATCAGAAGACTCTCAATCTGTATATAAAGTAACGTGTTCCTCCGGTGTCTGTGAGGGCGGGCGGAGGGGTGGGTAGCGTTCCTCCGACGTCCGTCTGTCATGGTCTGCGTCTCCCTCATGTGTCTCCTTGTGTACTCCATTCCCCTCTAAGAATCCCCCTTATGTGTCTCTTTGTGTTCCTCATGTGTCTTCAGCCCTCCAGATCATCTCTCCCAGGTCCTGTGTTCCTTTAGTCATCCCCAGTCACCCCTCTGCAGTTTTTTATAGTTTCAGCTTTTCATTTTATTAGTCTCTTTAGTATGTTTTTTTCCCACTGGTGTTTGTAGTTTTCCTTCCCCTTGGAATATTAGTTATGTGGTTGCTTTTCTTGTCTTCAGGTTTTACTCTTAGATCATGTTCTTCCCTGATTAGTTAATTGCTTTCACCTGGTTCTCTCTCCACACATCTGCAGCCCATCTGCCTCCCATCATGCCCCAGTGTATAAGCCCTGTCTTTGTCACAGTATCTTGTCGGTCCATTGTTTTGTGTCAGCGTTGTTTTGTGCTCTATGTGAGCTTTTGTACCTCGCCTCTAGGTTTTGTGCTCTGTGTGAGCTTTCGTTCTCCTGGTACTCAGGACTTAGGTTTTAGGCTTCCTGCCCATTTGGATTTTTTGGTTCCTCGTCCTAAATAAAAAGGATTTTACTTTTAAACCGCTCCTGCCTCATGTCATCTGGTGTCATCTGCATCTTGGGTCCTAACCTCCTCCTAACCCACAACGTGACACAGTCACAGCGGTGGGTGGAGGTCTAACCTAAGATCAGGATAATAAATAAAAGAAAGTGTTAGGAAAAACCCTGACCTAGTTATCAAACAGAGTTCACTCACCCTTACTGCTTGAGAAAACGGATAAATGGAACAGATACTTGTTTACGTTTGATTGTTTTCAGCACCTCCTTTCTGCTCGATGTGTTTTGTTCCATTAGTTGAAGCCAAACTAGTCGGACGGGGAGTTTCACGCTATTTGTTTTCTGAGGCCAAGGAGGGTGGTTGTGGAATCTGTGGGTGTGTGTATGTTCAATAAAAGCTCTTCACAAGCTTTGGCTCGGTGTGAGAGGAAATGGCCGTCGTGTCTGATGTTTGATTCTCTCACCCTCTGCAAAGTGTCACACTTTGCAGAGTTTGTTGTCTGTTTAAAGGTTGTTTACAATTTACCAAATTATGAATCTAATCCCTCTGTGTGGGCTCCGACTTTCTTTGAGGTAATATAAGAACAATATTAGAAATTACCCAACAGAAAGAAAGAAAGAAAGATGCAATGTTTTTGGCAGTAACGTCACCGTCGTAAATCGAAACACTTAGAAAAGTATTAGCACATCCCCCTCGGCCAAGCCACTTGTTTTAATGTATAATTTGTGGAGGTGCACGCTGCCATTCGAGCATTATTCTGCAAAATAATAATATTAAATAGATTGAATCCTCCAGTGAATAACAACAAAGAACCTGCCGGCTTGGCCTGTTAGTTCCCTTAATAAAAGGCTGACCAGAAATAGATCTAACTATTAAAGATGAAATCCTTTTTACCTAGTAATCTGGGATTACTGCCTGCCTGGCACTCAGAGGTAACTTGTTCCAGAGCGTTGGAGCCAGAACCAATAACACACGATCCAACCTTAAATTAAGTTTTTGGGGATATTGATTGATCATAAGCTCTGTTGGAAGCCATACATACAATATGTGTGTTCTAAATTAGCTAGAAGCATTGGGATAATAAATAAAACAAGATATTCTCTACCACAGAAAGCACTACACACACTTTATTATACTATGATTCTACCATACTTATCATATTGTGTCGAAGTATGGGGCAATACTTATGAATCTAATTTATTAAAGATTTGTGTTCTCCAAAAAAGAGTGGTAAGGATAATTACAAATTCTGGATATAGAGATCATACAACTCCATTATTCTATAATTCCAGATTACTCAAATTTTTTGACTTAATTCAATTTAAAACTGTCCTTGTACCGTATAGGGCCATGATGGGTGTACTGCCGTTTAATTTGCAAAGGATGTTTAAAACTCATGAAGAGGGTTATGAATTGAGAGGCGTTAAAAACTTCATTTTTCCATTATACCGAACAACTATGAAAAGTATGTGTGTATCTGTATGTGGTATCAAACTGTGGAACAAACTTGATGTGACTTTAAAATTATGTAAAAACATTAGATCATTTAAAATGTTGTATAAACAACTTATAATTGACTCATACATAAATAGCAAGTGATAAAAATGGTAATTGGCTTCAAATGGAATATTTTGTTTTTGTTGTTTATTGGTTTTGTTTTCTTTTTCTGTAGATTCATGTGAACAATTGTTTTGTAACTGTCTTTTTATGTAGCAAGGTGAAGATAGAACGACCTGCATAAAGAAAAGTTTTTTTTTCTTTCAAATTTGTTAATGTGAGCAAATGTGATTTATTAGCTGAATTGGGGCTGGACTAGATAAGCACCCCCAAATAAACTTTTTTTTGCTGATAAACTAAATAAACGAGTGTCTAATCATGCTACAGACACGTGTCGTTAATAATTTGGCACGTCAGTGCATCTTCGTTAAAATTTAAATATTCTGCCTAAAACTGGCAGTGTTGTGCCGTTGTCAGGTAAAAAGTCTGCACTGCATTTGAATTTAAATCTGCCACCGCTATTGGCTAAGAGGTATGCTATGATGTAAACTGGTAGATTATGATGTCACAATGTCTTGAGTGTGTGTGTGTGTGTATTTGTTAGCGGCTCCACCCTCTCGGTCTGCTAGGCAACAGCATTTGTTGCATTTTTCAAACATGAAGTGGGAGTGGAGTTAGACTCTGGTAGGGGGTGACTTGCTCTTTTTGCTTCTTCCAGTTCCCTCTCAAATGGTTTTATGTTATTGTATGTTTTGTATTGTTTCATTCAACAGCATGTTTATCGTATTCCTCATTTTAAAAAAAAAAATTGTATGCACCAGGAATATGGGGGAGTGCATATGCAATTTCATGTTTTCGATGGTTTGAGATAAATACAAAAATTAAATAAAAAAAAATCCATATTTGGAGCGGGGGCCACCAACGGCTCCCGCTCAGCTGAACAAACGGACTGAGATGGGACATGTCTGTGCAGATAATTAGCAGAGACATTTTTGTATGATATATAGACTGCATGATGCAGACTTGAGCAACCTTATTCAGCCGTATGTCCCATCCAGGGCGCTAAGATCAGCTGGTCTCCATCTGCTAGCTACACGCAGATCTAGACTCAAAGCCAAGGCTGCTGGAGCTTTCTCTGATGTGGCTTCTACCCTGTGGGACAGCTTGCTTACGTGGCTGCAGGTTTCTCTTACAGCTCTTATTTTATACATTTTAACCTACGATTTATCGTTGATGTTCTATGATGTGCTATGTATTCTGTTTCAGTTTCCTGTGGTTTAAATTTGTTATCATGCCTCGCTGGCTTTTAAGTTTCTACTTTATGTTTCTACTACTATAACGGCTGTGCAGCACTTTGGGGTAACGGTGTTGCCTTTTAAATGTGCAATATAAATAAATATTGACTTGACTAGTATGCTTAGTACATAACTCTAATGGGCTCGACACACGGTAGGCGACATCGCCTGTCCTCCATTCATTTTCAATGAGACATGCGCGATAAAGCGATAATCGCGGGTCTCCCTCCTACTAAGCGAAACGCGAAAAACGTGCGTGTGAAATTTTGCACTCGTGCACGTGCCATGCACGGACGACCCAGCGACGCGATCCCAGAAAGTTGAAACATTTTCAACTTTTCATCGCTGTCGCTCGGACGAGGACCAATCAACGGAGGTTTCATTCACTGACCAATGAGCGGACATAATGCTCCGCACATCTCCGAGCAAACATGGAGAAGTTGATTATTATTATGTTTTATAGTAAAATCAGAAGTAATATTTCACAAAACTCTAGCAGCACCTTGTGAAACATCATATCTACCACTTTATTAACTCTGAACCGCTTAAATAACCTTAATTCCCTCCAACCTGACACAGCCAAACAAAACGACGGAAGTTTCGATTTCGCCATGGAACAGAACGCGTAGACGGCTTTAAGCTAGGATTCAAAAGTCTTAACTTTCATTAGGTCGTTATCTCCACTTTGGCTTGCCAAGGCTCTTTACCGGTTTAATTTTATTCATTTCTTGTGGCATAACTGAGTCATACGTCTTATTTTTGTCCTGCTTTTGGTTTAAGGTGCTGATTTTGTGTTGTGGTAACACTGAGGGCAGAAAATTAGTCTTTCTAGGGTTAATTTTCTCAGGTTCTAAATGTCTGTAAATGATAAATTCCCTACTCTTTAAACTACGGTCGCTAGGCCTCTTTTCAGATAATTTCTGACTTGCCTTATTCTCCTCAATGAGCCTGTTGTTTTTCTCCTCAAGTTGTGTTATTTTGTTTTCTAACTCTCTAATGTTTATGAGTTGTACTTCCTTTAGTCTTGCCATCTGGGTTTTACAGTCCTTCAGCTCGCTGGCAAACATTACCTTCTCAGCTGCTACCTTTATCAACTGTTCTGCGTTTTGCTTTTTATCTTCAGAAGCTAGGAGCAGCTGACCTTTCACCGTCTCCAGCTCTAACGTTGTCTCACGCTTCTCCTTAACTAACTTCACATTGGAGTAATTCAGTTTCTCCAGCTCTAACGTTGTCTCACGCTTCTCCTTAACTAACTTCACATTGGAGTAATTCAGTTTCTCCAGCTCTAACGTTGTCTCACGCTTCTCCTTAACTAACTTCACATTGGAGTCTTTCAGTTTCTCCAGCTCTAACGTTGTCTCACGCTTCTCCTTAACTAACTTCACATTGGAGTCTTTCAGTTTCTCCAGCTCTAACGTTGTCTCACGCTTCTCCTTAACTAACTTCACATTGGAGTCTTTCAGTTCCTTAATTTCCTTCTGTAAGTCCACAACTGAATCATTAGCTTCGAAAAACAGTTTTCTAATACTGTTTGTTTGGATTCCAGATCTTCTCATGTTATCCTTTAGCTCACTTTCCTGGTTCTTACATTCTTGGATAGTTTTCATCAAGCCAGAAATTTCATTATCTTTCTGTGTCTGCAGAGATTTGATTTGGTCGTCAAAAGCTTCTCGTTGAACTTGGGAATCTTGAAGTTGCTTTCTCAGATTATCAATCTCAATTTGCTGTTTTCTGTTCTTAGCTTTTTCCTTTACTAATAATTTTTCAGTAGACTTTAAATCTGCCCTGAGGCTTTTATTAATCCCATATTTTACACAGATTTTGGCTATAACATCATCTTTAATCTCTTCTTCCTGCTGTAAGCTATCCATGTTTCTCTCTTCTAAACTATGGCTCTCCACCTCTTGCTTATATAAACAATCCTTCAACTTGTCATTCTGTTCCCGTTCATAGGCCAGAAAATCTTCAAGCTCTTCAATTTTTTCATGGCATGCTAAAAGCTGATCTGTTATGTTTGAGCAGTTCTCCAACTTATTTTTGACTAAAATGCTGTCTTTATTAATTTGGGTAATCAGTTGCTTGAAATGAGTTTGTTTCTTTCTCTCAATAGCAAGCTTTTCTTGAAGTTTCACAAATTCTTGATGGAGTGTCTGAAATTCGTCATCTTTTTTCTTTAATTCTGACTCCAACTGCTGTTGGACATCAGAATATTGACTTTGTGCTTCTTCAAATTGTTTTTCGAGGTTTTTGAATTGAATCTCCTTTTTACGTGCATTCACTTTAAGATCATCAATTTCTTGTGATTGGTTAAAAACAAACTTTAAAAGAGTCCCCTCTTTTACCTGGTATGGCTTAACAGAAGTTGTTTCCTGAGGCATTTTGAAATCAGCTGATCTGTCACACTGCATAGGTCTGGTCTCACTAGTTAAGCTTGGTCTGTGTCAGTGTTATGCAAATGAGCGTTATGCAAATGAGCGTTATGCAAATGCTTTATGATGTCATCAGATCAAAGGGCAAATCATCTCCCCCAACAGATCATAACTATAATACCATGGAAACTAGGAAAACAATGCAGGTCACATGCTGACTGTTGCCAGGCAACCAGCCTGCTTGTTTGTTTTTATTTAACAGTCTTGCTAAATACAAAAAAGTGGTGCAAAAAGGAAAAGTACTGACCTTCCTCAGCTTTTTATGTGGGACAACCAAGGGGTCATTAAAGAGCAAGTCACCCCCTACCAGAGTCTTACTCCACTCCCACTTCATGTTTGAAAAAGGCAACAAATGCGGTTGCCAGGCAGACCGAGAGGACTGAGCCGATAACAAATACACACATACAGGTTCACAATGACATTAATACATCGTAATATACCAGATAACTTCATAGGGTACCTCTTAGACAATGGCGGTGGCAGATTTAAATTCAAATGTAGTGCAGAGTTTTTACCTGATGATGGTGCAACACTGACAGTTTTAGGCTGAATATTTAAATTTTAACTATGATACACTAAAGTGCCAAATTATTGATGACACTTGTCTACAGCACAATTAGACACTCATTTATATAGTTTATAAGCAAAAAAAAAAAAGTTGATTTGAGGGTGACTAGCTCTTTAAGGTCTTTATTTTTTAAGACAAGAATGAAGTGGCAAACATTGCAGTTCCACTCTCATCCACTAGGGTCTGGCAGCAGAAGTGAGCAAATCCTCATTGGCTCCCATGTTAAAAATGACAATTTCACAGCAGAAAAAATACATGTTTATAGTCTGGTTCAAAAAAACATTGTAGGTTTAATAGATCTAGTTTACACTCATGACAACTCTGAGGGGGTGACTTCTTTAGTAACTCTGCTGTTTATTTGGAATTAAATGCTAAAAATTCTCAATAATTAATGAGCATCAGAGCCACGTCACTTCAGAGCTAGCTCCGGAGAAAGGCCTCAGCCTCATGTTGATAGATGTTCGACCATTTCGACTCTCTGAACTTTAGTTTTGTCTGTGTGTTTGGATGTTAATCGTGGAATTATTTGGACAAAGAGGGCAAGTTAAGGTTGTTGACTACACCCAAGCAGTTTCTGCGTCTTTTCATCAGTAAGTAAAATTATATTTCTGTACTGTGAAAGACAGAAGACGGGAGTTGCCGGATTCTAAGGGCGTGGTGATTGGACGCCGGCTGGTTCCTTGTTACGGGTAATGAGGCCGGAGAGAACAAAAGGGTGGCAGATCTACCAAGCTGTGTGTGTGGTCGACCTGTCATTGTGGCACCGGATTCTAGGGGGTGGGGTCGATCGCAGCCATTTAGGGCTGCCGGCGAAGAAGATAGTTGAGCAGGTGGGCAGTGTTCCAGCGATAGGAGGGAAGGCTTGACGCCTTCTTTAGGTAGCGAGGGCTGGGAGTAGTTGGGTGCCGAGACCACGCTGACATCTGCCGCCGCAGACTCTAACAGCCGGACCTAAGTTGTGGATTTACCCGCCGTCCTCGCAAGCTGCACCCCGGGGCGTTGGACGGTGTCGGAAGCTCAGATCCCGGGGAGGGGGTCACATCAACTGGGACAGCTAAGTACCGCTGCTTGTTTTATTTATGCTGATCAGCTGGCTTTTAGTGTGAAGGACTAGTGTTTTATTATTGCTTGTGATTGTTTTATCATTGCCGGTGTAAATAAAGGCTCTTTTGGATAAGTTGTTGCCTACTGGTGCTGTTTTCGGGTTCTGGCTGGAAGGCAAGATATTCTGCCCGTGGTCCCACTGAAACTTACATTACACTGGTGTCAGGAGTGGGATCCAGCAATCCAGAATGTCAGAACCTGAAAATAACACACCTCCCTCATTGAGCGCAGGGGCTCGGCTGATTTTTATGCCTGAAAGTTTTTCTGGTGTTGGCCGCAAATGGGCAGACTGGGCTGAACAATTTGAAATGGCAGCCGATGTAAATAATTGGGATTAGCCCCTTAGATTAAAGTTTATGTGTCTTCTTTTGTCTGGCAAGGCTCGAGAGGTTTATAATGGATTGTCGGGAAGTGTTAAAGCTAATTATGCCTCGTTAAAAGAGCAAATGGGGAGGTGCTTGGATCCGTGTGACAGCGCTGATTGGAATAGAGCCGTTTTCTCCGCTCGACGCAGATGGCATAATGAGAGCGTTCGTGAATTTGGGATGGCATTACGACGGTCTGTTGTTGAAGCTTATCCAACAGCGGATCACAACACACACAAGATCTGTAGGCTAAGGATCAGTTTATAGCTCATTTGCTGACTTGTGTGTTTCCCAAGGAGTTTGCGAGACTGTTCTTCGGCGTGGGGTTTGTACCTCACCACTTTTGGCCTCTTCCTGGGGAATTGCACCCTGCTCTGTCGTTGGAGTCTTTCAAGACTCTGGTTTGTTCAATGTCAGGTGGTCTCTGGACGGACCACCGTGACCTTGAAAAGGGGGGTATGTAACGTGATGGAGGTGCCATTCCACCGAAGGTTATTTACCCTCTCTCCACAGATGCCTCTGACACAGTACTAAGCTGCATGAGACATCCTCAAGGTCATGCATTCGCTTCTGAACTGCTTTCTTTCCAGCTCAAGAGAAGATTGAAGAAAGGACTCTTTCCCTTTAATATGTAGCGTCATGAAGGGCCTCTAATTTGTGACAAAGGTCACATTTTCCCAGCTGTGTCAAGCTGGGACAGACGGTAACTTTTGGTTCCACAGATTAATCCAGGAGCCATGATGTCTGCTGAATATCATCTTTATCTGCTGCTGTTCCGTCCCAGAATGGAGGACACTTCAAGTTTCACAATAATAATTTTAAATAATAATTTTAATAAACTTTTGACCTTATTACTGTTATTACAATCATCATAATAATCTCTTGGTTCAGTAAATGTATTTTAATTACTGAAATGACTTATTGTGCTTTGGGTATAATTATGATTATGGCTGATAATCGTTATGTGTGTTCAGCCAACAAGAAGGTCATCCTCCATTTTATCCATACAACACAGAGGGCTTATCCAGGGTAAAAGTTAAACTGCCATCACATGTCTTTACTCATGATCAAACTTTCTGAGGCTGAGAGTGGGCGTGTTCTGAGGGTTTTGTTAAAACTAAATTTCCAGCAGCAAAAGTTCAGTTCTTGAACCATATGAGGAGATGAGGGAACGGCCGCCCGAATCTCTGCTAAGCCTAATCTCAACTAACCTCCGGATCCACTCAGAGGGTCGTCTTGCTGGGTGAGGTAGTACACGAGATGGTGTTTGATGCTGTTCTTCTAAGAAATGACTCAGTTAGCTGCAAAACCATCATTTCCAACACAGAACGCGCTTCTCTCGCTGAAAGAAACCTTCTGAGAACATTCACGCATCCTAAACTCTCATTTCCATTTTAGCTTTTATTCAGTCACAGGTTTGCCTTCAAAACAAGTTTTAATATCAAATTGTCTGTTCAAAAATTGTCATTTCTGAATTGTCATTCCAAATTGTCATTTTTAAAAAGTGTTAGTAATAAATTCTTAACTTTAAAAACTTGACTCTCTTCTTGAAATTAAACACAGAATGGTGTGTATTTCTGGTTATTGAAAAAGCAAAGATTCCTTTAACTTCTGATTAAATAAATAAACTTTTGCTATTAAATTTAATTATCTTAAATTAAACATTAATCTTTGAATTAAAATTAGACCAAGCTCGTTGGCATATGAACTTCTATCGAGTATATAATATCCTAGATATTTATATATAATAGAAGCTTCATTGTTAACTCGTTTGGGTCTTTTCTCAGAATCTAACAACTGATAGCAAACAGTGTTGATTCTAGTATGTAAATTAACACGCTGCAAATAAATCAAAGAACTCTGTTTTTAATGAAGCTAATCAAACAAAGTGTTAGTCAATAATATAATGTTGACCAATCTGTGAAATAACAATGTTATGATTAATATGCTTTAATAAGTAATATGACTTAATCCAGCTGCACTAGACATGCTGACTTCACGTAATGTAAACACATTGCTTTCACTGATCCAATCAGAACCTTCCTTTCTGAAGCGTGGCACAGTCTCTGTGATGTTTATGAATCTGCCAACTTTGATTTGACCAGAATTCATTACATCCAGATTAATAAAACTAGTCCCATGCCATCTTAAGTTCAGTTCTTAAGATCTCGCTCAAGTTCTCAACGTCCTCTGAGTTCTCTACAGTTCACTGCAGTTCACCGCATGCTAAGCGAAGTACCGGACCGGCCATCCGGACTTCCTTTTTAAGCAAAGAACCAACAAGCTGGATAAAATCTGTTGCATTTTACCTACCAAGCAACGGTTCCTTTTAGAATAAATGCTGAACTCACTGACCCAAGGGGGTTCATCCGACGCTGTGAACCAACTGTCGCTTTTTACCTGGAGACAATCCAAAGACTAGACTGTTGTACCGCTGACGCTGTTTCACCGGCTCCGGTACCGAAAGGGGGGTCCAAGGACCTGGCATTCTGGATCTGTACGGAGGTCTCATCAAGGGTATGTGTAGAGCGACAAAATGGCGTCTCATGTGTTTATGAAACTCTGATCAAACTCTGATCATAGCTAGAAGCAAAACATCACAACATTGTTCAGACTTGCCTCTCCGGATACGAGAGTTCTGATTACAACATCACTCACACATACACCATACACTCACGTCTCATTAAGCCAGGCGTACACTGTGCGACTTTTTCACTCGCAGCGTTCAGCTTCAGCTCAAACTGTACGACTTCCTCGCAGAAAAGATCTCACGAGTCATGTGCTCACACTGTACGACACAGTTCTCGGATGCGATCTGACTGCTCACACTGTACGTCTGGTAGCAACACGTCGGCCCTAAAAATGTGCTAAAAATAGCAGTTTTTACTCAACACGTCAGACTTTTTTGTCTTGTCTTGCCTGTTGTCCTTCAGGAGTGCTGCAGGAGGACACACAGGGATTTATGGGGGTTGGATGAGGAAAACGAAAGAAAGTAAATCTGTGTTTTGTGATCAGTTTAATTTGACATGAACACGACAAACACGCTTTCTTGACAATCTTTGTGAGTAAAAAAAACGTGTAGAAACAAAAACGAACAGCGTGTGTTATTAGGGAAATAGCGAGCGACCGGCGTTGATGCAGGATTGCGCGCGCATGCCCCGTGAGCGGTTCTGATACTTATTGGATCGTAGCTGCTCGCAGCGCTGCTTCAACAGTGCGATACCCTCACGAGGGACGAGCGAAATATTAAACACACCAGAAGTCCCTGCAACCTCACGACTGCTGATCGGCAGCTGGTCACGTGGTGTTAATCGCCTCTCGTAACCCCCTGTACACTACACGACCGCTCGGCGCAAAACTCGCCCCGATGTCGTGGCTTCTCGCACGACTGGAAAATCGGCTCAAAAAAGTGAAAAAGTCGCACAGTGTACGCCCGGCTTTACACCAGATCCATTCATCACTAAGAGTTAGAGTTAGTCTTGTTTAAAATTGTTTAAATTGTTAGAAATAAATCTTCTTAAACGTTTTAAAGGACTCTCTCTTCTCTTGTCTCTCAGTTAATACAAAGTGTTACATAATCCCTGCAATAAAAAGTTCCAATCTTTGGGTTAAAATAACCCAATGGTCCGTAAGGTTGATTTCATATTTACTATGGAATCTTACATCTTACATGTCCTTAATTAGATGTAAATTAACTTCTTTTACACACAACTCTTTCAGGCTTGTGTTATTTGTGGAGATAAAACATCAAAGCAAACAAAGCCAGTGGTAGAGTTGCATTGCTGTTATCCAATCAGAGGCAAGATGTCCAAACATCAGGAAATAAGAGTCCAAATCCAGCCATCTCATTCCACTATCTCCCCCAGTATGATTTCTTCTCCTCGGGTATGACGTCTACATCCTCAAACAGGTGCACCAGCTTTTTAAGCTGGGTTTTGTTCACAAGCACAACACTTTTTACTGTGTTATACTTTACATGTATTTTGTGAGCATTAGTGAGTAAATTGAATAATAGATGTTTAGATTAGCTTAAAACAATTATTTGTTTAAAAGTACTGATCCAATGGGTTTTGTGTTAAATGACACTGTAAAAATACACCCCAGAGGCCTTGCTCTCCTGGCTTTGGTTGGTAAGAGCACACACACCCTGTAATGGGAATGCAGTCATATGAAAAAGAAGAGCGATGTTGGGGATGTTTATATGGGCCATTTATAGAAAATACCTGCAATTGGGAAAACAAAGTAGGGGCATTTTAATCTTGGCATACCTTATGCAAACTCCAAGCCTGCATCATGTTCAACATATACCTCTCAATTTGAAATAAATAGAATTCATTTATGTTCCATGAACCTGGTTTCTAGTATAAATAAACACCTTGAGTCAATTTCTGTGAGGAAAAAAATCTGGTGCTCCTGTTTCAGGTATTAGAAGTGAGCCAGAGGATTTGGGAGCAGAAGATAGCAGGTTTTTGAGTCTTAACTCTGGATATTTGAAAATCTTAACTCTGATTGGCTAACAGCAAAGTGACTATCACTGACTCAGTTTGCTTTGAAATGTTGATGATTTATCTCCACAAATAACACAAGCCTGAGGTAGTTCTGCTGTGTTGTGGAGTTGCTATTGCTAATGGTTTGCTTCTACATGATATCAAGATATGAACCAAGATGGCTGATTCCAAGAATGCTAATTTTTGGTGTGAGGTAGATCTGTTAGGCTTTTCTAACCTGAGTGCTTCCCTGCGGCTAATGCAGGGGTAGAATAGCAGCTTCTAATAGGGGTAGAAGACTTTTAGCCTGCACGTTAAACTCAGATTGACTTATCATGTTTAAAAAAATAACAAATATAGCATGTTTTCTCACTGAACTTTGTCTTTAAAGGGAAGTTTCTGCGGACTGTCTGAGTTTTAATGGTCCCAGAGAGCTTTCTGAGCTGCAAGCAACAATAACTTCATCAAACTAACCAGCTTTTAGTTTAGACCCAATCAAACTCAAACTGTTTCAGGGTGGCTTTACCTTATTTGGTCCTTCTGATTGGTATAAAGTCCATCATAACTCGGGTTGGGCATCGAGAATCGATTGGAACAGGGACTGACTGTTGGTTTTTCCTGGAATCATTCAAATCTTTTTCAATTTTGATTCCTAGTTTTGATTGATAAGTTGAATCTGCGGCTGTTCTCTGTGGAAAAAAAACATGATCTGCAAATTCTGATCAACGCCTTTCAGAGCCGATCATACCAGATTATACCCCCCTCCTCCCAGCACTCACTCACACACACACACACACACACACACACACACACACACACACACACACACACACACACACACACACACACACACACACACACTGAGCCCTGGGTGCTGGCTTAACAGAGTAATACAGTCTCAGCTATTCCACTATGCAGTGTGTCACAGCAGATTATCTCAATTTCAGATCACAGTGAGTGTGATTTTGACACTCACATACTGTATGTAGTACTCTCTCTCTCTCTCTCTCTCTCTCTCTCTCTCTCTCTCTCTTTCTCTCTCTCTCTCTCTCTCTCTCTCTCACACACACACACACACACACACACACACACACACACACACACACACACACACACACACACACACACACACCGATGGTGATGAGCGACAATGATGTAGCCACAGCTGCCCATGGGGCACACTGACACAAGCAAGGCTGCCATACAAAGGTGCCACCGGTCCTTGGACCACTACCAGCAGGCAAGCAGGGTGAAGGGTCTTGCTCAATGACACAACAACTGTGACAAACTAAAGCCTAATTTATACTTCTCCGTCTGCGTTGGGAACGAGACAACGCATTATGCGTCAATGCAAGAGCCCTCTGACGTGCTCATGGAGGAAGATGGAGACATGCCCCAATTTTTAATTATCCATCAAAGAGATGGAGAACGCAAGCTTGTGATCGGTCAGGAAGCCGCTTCCTGTAAATTTATCAACAACACTGTCTTTGCTGCTTCAAAAATCAAGAGATATTTAGTGGCAGACACGGAAATGTGAGTTTAGAGGTGCCGATCACATAAACAGTTGGAGGAGAAGGAGGGACAAATTTGCCCCCATTAAAAAGTCTCTGAAATACATTAAAACAATGTAAACACAAAAGAAAATACCCTATCGTGGACTGGATATGTGACTGTAATAGTGGCAGGATACATCAGAATAGCACCCTCTGTTGTCCTGACGGGGAATAGTTTAGCAACGATCCCCAGCTGACGGAGATGTCTGGAAGCAAAACGTCTCTGTCGATGTGTGTGCGTCTCTCAGTTGTATTTTGTTCTTTTATCAACATCTTTTGCTTTTTTCTCCTGCTTTTTTGTCTTAATTTTGTTGGCCTTTGCACGGGTAAGTGATGTTTTAAATTATTTTATGCGTGTACAGTGCCTTGGTTTGCTTCCTGGCTGATGGAAAGTGCTTTAAAAATAAAGTTGGTGATGATGATGATGCGATTATACCACTGACTCTGTTTGCTTTGCAATGTCGATGTTTTATCTCTACAAATACTACAAGCCTGAAGGAGTTCTGCTGTGTTGTGGAGTTGCTAATGCTAACAGTTAGCTACTAGGAGAGACGTGCTCTGCTCTCTCCTGGCTGCTAAATCAATGACGGCCTTCCCCGTGCCAAGATGGGTGAGTCCGTGATGCTGATTTATCAATGTGACATGGAATTGACAGGCTTTTCGAATCTGAGCTTTTCCCCACCTATTTTCTACTGAGGGCTACTGCAGGAAGTACAGGTTCAAAACCATTTTCACGTTTTGGCTGCTTGTTAAACTCAAGTGACCAACACATTCTCACTCCCAAAGAGTACAAAACTGACGCTGGGTGACCAGGTTTTTGTTGGGAGTCCCAATGCGTTGGAAACCGACACTCAGTTACAGAGAATCGAATTCCGACACCTGCTGTAAAATGCAAATTTCACCGAATTGTGACCTTTATCCTCTTGCTATTTAATCTTCCCGTCACCCCCAGCCTAACCTTAACACTCTTGCGCATTTAAAAGTTTGTTCCTTGTTGTAACGTCCCTCTCCAACACAGTTAACGGGAAGTTTAGAACGAGCAACTGGGTTGAGGTTAGGATAGGGGTGAGGGGAAGATTAAATAACAAGAGGTTAGAGGTTAAATGTCGGTGAAATGCGCGTTTTACCGCGGGCGTCGGAAACCAACGCTCAAGCGACGGTTTCCGACGCGTTGGGACTCTCAACGCGTTGTAAACAAACGCGTGGTCACCCAGTGTCAGTTTTCAACGCTTTAGGAGTGAGACTGTGTTGACCAATCATATTTTGGCGAACTTGCTCCTTAACTCCTATTCCACCATGAACTGTAAGGCAACGTTGACTTAAAGACAACTAAAATTAGTAAATGATTAATCTGTTTAATCATTTGAACCTTGAAAAACTCCTATGATATCGTCACGGTTGCATACTTTCCAACATGCATTTGTTGTTATAGCAAGTGTAAACTGCTTAATAAACCTATGCAATAATTCATGTTTTGGTGTGTATGTTCACACACAACTTCAACACAATCAAACAAGAGAGTAATTTCAGCTTACAGCGCCACGGCAGTCGCAGCATTATCCTTTTATTTTTCCCTCTGATGCGACAATAGCTGTTCCACACAGTCGGCCACCCTCACGCCTTTGTTGATGATAAGTTATTTTCCACAAGTATGAGCTGCTCCAATTATACCCCCTGGCTGGAAATACTGATGGCAGATTAGTGATTAGAGCCCAGCGCAGAGATTTGGCCCATTTATTTGATGTTGTAATTAATAATGAAGCTGAGGTAACAGACAAATTCGTGGCTCGACTTTCCCGTAGCCTAAAGAGGCCACTGGCGTTCGCAAGTGTTCATGCACCTGGAATTAAAAGCACTGATGCTACAGCTACTCAGAAAATGCATTTATGTTTACATTTGGTCAAAAAAATGCTGGATTTTTAGAACTTTTTCATTGTTATTCAGACCAAACATTGTTGTCTGCATTTGAAGAAACTAAGGGAAAACATGAAGGGACTGGACCTCCCTGGTGGGGAAAGTCCAAGCAGATATAATGCTAATTGGCTAAAATATCAATAATGATTCATTAATGAATGCAGTTAGATCTATGATCGAGGCTGTTGCCAACAAATGCTTTAAAGTTCAGCAAACAACACAACATGTTCAAAAAATAGATCAATCAGGGTATATACAGCAATCCTTAAGTAAAATTTACTACTTTTTAATACTTTTTTTTACTACCTTCAGAATTTTTTTAAAACCATCACAACACTAAATTGCAAGTGTTAATCAGCGACCTATTTACACATATTTTAACATATATAACATACAAAAAGAATAGACTTAGAGACTCACTGATGTTGACAACGTATTGCACATATTTATTTTACTTAGAAAATAAGCCAGGCACTTCTGTTCAGCGGTTCAGACAGTTGACCACGAGGCCTGAAATGATGCAGAACGACCACTGAATATGACGTCATCATTATGTGACCGGATATGCTAAAGTAGGGCTGCTAGATTATGGCAAAAACAATAATCACGATTATTGTGACTGAAATTGAGATCTCGATTATTTAAGGCGATTTTTCAATTTATGTAGATTTTTTTTTATTCAGTCATAAAACTGCTCAAAACTGCTCAGGGCACAATCAGGGCAAAAAAAAAAACAAGAAACAAGATGATCACTAAAATAACTCCTGATTCCCAGTATAAAAAGACCAATATACTTATAGCTCATAGTTTATGACCCAAGGGCTATAGACCTTGGTTTAACTCATTTAAGTCTAACCAGTACAGACCCAAATACCAATATCTTGCAAATACTGACAGCAAGAATTATACAGTGGCATTTATAACAAATAAATGCAAATTGCTGTTCACTAAATTTTGCATAGCATTTATTTAGTCGTGTCAAGATGCTGTAGGAGAGTGCACTAGCACCGTGTCCTCAGAGAGATTAGTTAGTTATCAGCGTGAGGAACTTATTTCTACCTTATTTATAAACTATTTATTTACAAGTCCATTAGTTAATGTAATAATTGTCCAACCACAGCTGCACCCCCCACCCCCCAACCCGGTCTCACAGCAATCGGGGCAAGCTGCACGTGTGTTTAGCACGCCGCACGCGCATATTTAGCCGTTTTTAGTGGCTCAGGAGTCCGCAGGCACACACTGTCTGTGTGTGTCACTCACTCTGGTTACTCCAACATGGAGCCGGCTCTAAGAGCTGTTTCTTTAGCGACCGACACATCACTACATCATTCCCTTTCCTAATGTCCTGAAGAACGGTCCGCAGCGCAGGCAGAGTGTTTAGCTAACCTGCAGGAAATGTCGACGACGGTTATCCAGAAAGTAGCTAAGGGTTACCAGTGATGTTTCTGAGGTGTTCGCTAGGTACTTTTAAGATTTAAAAAGTCAAGAAGGGGGTCTGAGAAGCTGTTAGAAATAGCGTCAAAGTCGCCAAGTTGGCAACACTGTGGAGGAGCGCTTCATTTGCAACTCAAGGCAGCGCAAGTGGGAGGAGCAAATAATCGGCTTGTTTTATTTTTATAATCGTTCAAAACATTTCATTCGGAATATATTTCTATGTCGATGTTCAGAATACGACATCTGATAGTCTGAAAAAAATAATACCTAATTTGGAAAAAATAATACCTCTGAGACCAAATTTAACACTTTTAATGGCCTTAAATTTGACTATTTTTATTTATCACTTTTAATACTTTTTAAAACCCCGCGGACACCCTGTCAATACAACCCAATTAAAAAGGAGCAAAGATGTCCCTGCATCCTGTTGTTTCTTGTCAAGGGACTTTTTTCAGTACGTCTTGTAAACAGACGAAGTTTTGTAACAGATTTTCGTCTTTTCCTCGCAGAGTTGCACCTCATTAATTCTTTGTCGATTACTCAGCCTCTCTGTGTTCTTGGAGGTTGCAGATGTTGCACCAGGGCAAACAAAGTCATTGTACCTCCTCACATTCTTCTTATTATCACCATTATTACAACCCACCTTTCAGTTGGAAGGTTTTCAGAGCTCTCCAGCTTCTCCCACGATCCATTACTTCTCATGTATTGAAAAGCTCATTTGCGTGTAAGGATGTGTGCCCTAATGTCACACTTCAAAACAACTTTAGTGTTGTTGTTTTTTTGTCTTGCAGCAAACTCTCTGACATATCTCACTAATAACAGTAGAAGCTTTACAACTTGCCTTTCCTTCTCATCTCAGGGGCTTTAATTTAATGCAGCCACTAACTTCTAAGCCAAAGCTTTAACATGCTGCAACTTCATAATTATGTGATTGATGCGGAAATTTCCACATTTACAATGTGATCAACATCAGGGTTCAAGCATTTCTACAAATCTATTGATCATTTTTAGATAAAAAATTGTTTTCAATTAAAAAGAAAGAACCGTGTTTTTGCCTATTGTGTTCATTGTTTAGTAGCTGCCAGAAAAAAAATTAGAAAAAAATGGACTCCAGCCTTATCGTTTATAGAGAACTGGCTGGGATGAAACTCAGCAGATGAAAAGATGAATGTATTTGGTCCTTTTAAGATATCTTTGACACTTAAAGGGATGTTTCTGGTCATTATTAAAGTCTTTCTTTGACAAAGTAAAATATTTACTGTTTTATATGTTGTAGCTGGCCAGCTTGACTCTTCATCTTCTTCCTAGCACCTTCATCCTCACTAGGGCCATGGGGCGCTGGTACCTATTGACAGCAGTGGACACCCTGGATAGATCCATCACAGAGACACAAAGATCAAAACAACCAGTTACACACTCACGCCTGGGGACGATTTAGGGTGGCCAGCCAACCTGACATGCATATTTTTGGTATGTGGAAGGAAACCAGAGAAAGCCCACACGTGCATGTGGAGGACAAGCTAACTCTGCACAAACAGGCCAGGAATCAAACCAACAACTTTCTCAATATGAGATTAGGGTGCTATAATTGTACTCCAAACAATTTCATTGATGATTTAAAAAACAACAATTTTTGAAACTTTTACACTTTTATAAGTTATGCATGAATATTTATCATAACCAACAGCGGCAGGATGTTAGCCTGGCAGGCCTTCACAAAAAAAGAGTCAGTTTTCTACCATCATTACATTATTTATATGGACTCTCATATTACCGGGGATTATTTTGAACGGAGAGGCAGAGAGCGGCAGAGCTCTGATTATTCATGCGCTCCAGGCAGCTGCGTCCTGCGCACGGCCACAGTAACATTCCCAAAGTGGTGCCACCCAAAAACTATATAATTAACACATGATCTTTCATGTCTGTTCATATTCTCTCTGGTAATTTCTGTCTTTTATTCGTGCCTGACGCGCTCCACTGCAGCACACACTCTGCTGTTTTTGCAGTCAGTAGTTGCCTTTGATCTGCTTAGTTAAAATGTTACTCATTAGGTGAAAAAGAAGGAAAGCAGGCAGCGTTTGTTTCTGGAGGACTCGAGGGTGAAAAACCCTGATCGGGACATCGCTAACCATTAGCTTTAGTCCTGAAGAATATAGACAAAGTTTCCCCAAACTGAGGCCTTTCCAGCAGACATCTTCTACATATACGGGAGTCATCAATTTCACACAAAAACACACTTCAGAATAAGTTAAATATTTTTTGAACAAAGAGTTGGTGTGCTCGTGGACATTCCTAATTAGAGTTATTATATAATTAAACTATCTCATTTGAAATGGCTTCTGCATCTTGTTTGATTTCAACTGGAACAAGTTTAATTGATGTCATTGTTTTCATTGGTTCCAAAATAATATATGTGCTCTTTTTCCAGACCTTAAACTGAATTAAAAGTTTCTTTAGTAAACATTATTTTTATTTTTTTCCCCTCTCCTTCAGATTAATCAAAATATGTTTTATTAAGTTACATTTCTGCAGTAATTATAAAATAGATGTATATAGTATAGGTGGGGGAAACTTTCTTTATTTTATAATAAGAAAATTATCAACCTCTAGACTGTTCCCAATCCTACAATAAATAAATAAATAAATAAATAAATAATAAATAAAATACTTTGGCTAGATAAATATCAATACAATCTAATGAGAGAAACAATTCGTAACTCCTATAAGTAGCCTGATATCTGTTCTTAATCCAATTATCACAACTAACTGGCAAAAATTAAATCAAGAACAGAGGCAATTAAGAATAAGACATCATCTAATGAAGCTGGTTTATGTCTGCTGCCACAAATAATTCATATTAATGACTAAATACACAAATTAAAATGCTTGGTGGTCTAATGATGGATGAAAATGAGGCACACACATCTGCTCAAATGTGTTGCTGTCATTTGCTATTAAACTTTTAATAAATGTTCTTCTGTCTTTAGTTTTACATCTCTATCCTTGCTGCTTGAGAGTTTGTTTTTTTTTAGAAATCATCATCTCTCTACCGCGTGTTGTATCGGGTCAATTAGCTTTGTCCTTCATATGTGCATTAGCTGATCAAAGATGACTAGGTGCAATAACAACATGTAGCTGCTAGGATAATGCTGAAATATTTTCCTGTTCTCTCACCCTGGGGGAGATAAGGCCAAGGGGGTGAGGCTAAACAATCCCATGTTTTATTTTGGTAAACTAACCCATGCACACACCACTTAAAAGCTGCTTAGAGTTAAAGGAAGTTGCTGCTACAAATATAGCTAGAAGTTATTAAAATAACTACATTTACCAAACAAGCCACTACATTATAACTCCTTTTATCTGTAACCCTCCTACATTAAGAACTCCACTTTAACTCTGCAAAAGTGTGCTCATGAAATTGGTTTCCGAGAGCAGTGACAGCTTATTATCCTTTTGAACTCTCCAGTTGCTGCTACCATTTCTGTTTTTGTTGCGTGCACCTGATGACAGTATCTGCCACTAAATCATTTGGCCCAGATTTGTTTTTCTTTGTAATCCAAAAGCACGTTGCTTGTTTCTGGAAAAGCCTCATGCCTTTCTGAAAAGCTCTCTGTATGCAGATGAACCTTATCTGCAGAGGTTTGACCCCGAGATCAATGGAGATGTGCACCGTTTCAAAGATAAATAATCAATCTGTTTCCAGGGATAGGACTATTGGGCATGACATATCGTTTCAAATTGGACTTCTGAGGCAGTTTATTTTTTGATTTTGTTTGGGGTGATACAGCTGCAGTGTTTGTGTTTACATATTCTGATGAAAACACAGTGTGAGGCATGCATAATTATAATGCAGCTGTTTCCAATGCAGACAGCTGGTGGTCAAGGTCACATGATGAAATCTACAACATGTTGGTGTGAAAACACATTTCATTGACCCTTAAAATATCCTAAGTTTGTCACAACCTGAAAAACAATATATCCGTCTAATCCTAACTAGTTGCCAGATTTAGAAGTCTTGCTCAAGGACACACACTATGTAAATGTGAGCATCAACATGCAATTCTCCAAAGGAAGCTGCATGCTCAGCATATGCTGCTAATCATCCCAGAGTGAGTTAAAGTTTAAATATAGATATCACAATTGTTGCTGTTGAAAGAAAGAGAAGTGCAAATGTATCCTGAATTTGTGCTGCATGCAGCTACTGCAAATAATCCGCTCTCGAAAGTTATTCATTAGAACAGCATTAGCACAGTTTATTCACACACGCGCGCTGAACTAATGACAAAACAGATGCACAAAATTTATGAGTGTCTCATGTTCCCAACATAGGAGGAGGGTGTGTGAGCCAGAAAAAATAAAAATGATTATTTGTTTTGGACTGCTACTGAGATTTATTGGATACTGCCTAGGATGACATTTTTAAGGGGAGGGAGGGAGGATAGCAGAAAATACATCATTGAAGTCTTTTGACTGAATTTTTGCTTATTTGTTGCCAAAATTGTATGTTACTGAAATGAGATTTTTCTAGCTAGACAAACATTTTTTTCTGAAATGACCTATTTTGTAGAAATCTATACCATTGCTGCTTTTTCTGAGGTATCTTGATTTTCTGCCCTGCTTTTGTGTACCTGCATTTATATACACGCCCTTGTCTCCACTTTCCTAACACAGAACCACTCATGTCTGTTTAAATTGCTTTCTCTTGGACATTATTTATTTTAAAAATTCTGAACTTTCTCAGCACTCCCTCTGTGGGATGCAAGGGATGGCGGCTTGGTACCATGTCCAAAACAAAGGTGTTTAGATGTGTCTTTATTTTTTTCCCCCTTCATGTCCTGTCTGGCTGTGACGCAAACAGAATGAATGTCTGGTGGCAAGCCTTACAGATTTACTCTCAGGTGGAGCATCAAAGCATCTGCTTTTAATGTCACGCCTGATACTTAAACCTTTCCTGTGTTTTAAAAAGAACCAAAAAAAGGAATTAGCTCCAGAGCTTTTTGGATTTGCAAATTTCTATAGGAGATTCATTCGGAACTACAGTACCATCGCGGCACCTCCCACCACCCTCACCAGAGCCGAGAGCCATTATAGGCCCTTCCAACTCACTCCCTAGGCCAACAGGGCTTTTCGTCGCCTCGTCCGTCTGTTCACCACGGCCCCTATTCTTCTCTGTACAGATACCCAGAAACCTTTTACAGTCGAAGTGGATGCCTCCGATGTGGGAGCAGGCAACATGCTCTGACAACAGGGCCCGGACAGCAGACTCCATCCCTGCTATATTTTCTCCCGCAAGTTTACTCCCACAGAGCAGAGGTACGGGGTTGGAATAGTTTGGTTAATTGCATGGCAGCAGCCCCCAACGATCGTTTTTCCACGTCTGGGTTCTCCTACCACGCTACACTCTCACACTCAGCGGTGTGAGAGACCCCGATTGTTATAATTTACAGAAGAAAAAGAAGAAAAAGAAGAAGAAGAAAGTATCATTTCTATAGCGCCTCTCAAGATAAAAATCACGAGGCGCTTCACAAAAACAAAAAATGTAAAAATATAAAAAAGCATTTAGAAAATGTTGAAAAATATATTTTAAATGAGCAAAAATAGGCAATTGTGATTAAAAAATGTTAAGAAAGACAGAAAGTGAACTGGAAAGAGGGAAATCAGTGGATCCTGAGGAAGGTGGAATAGGTGGGGAGAGCAGAATAAAGAGAGAGTGGTGAAGAAGGTCATACAAAAGCCAGCTTGAACAAGTGAGTCTTCAGCTGCTTTTTAAAGGAGACCACTGAGTCCACTGATCTCAGGCTCAGGGGGAGAGAGTTCCAGAGTCTGGGGGCCACAGCAGCAAATGATCTGTCACCTTTGGTCTTTAGCCTGGTGCGCTGCACAACCAGTAGGCTTTGGTGACTGGACCTCAGGGACCTGCTGGGGGTGTAGGGACTAAGAAGATCACCAATGTAAGATGGTGCTTGTCCATGTAAGGCCCTATAGACCAGAACCAGGATCTTGAAATGAACCCTGAAGTTGACTGGCAGCCAGTGAAGCTGGAGGAGAAGCAGGGTGATGTGGGTGTGTTTGGAGGACTTGGTCAGAAGCCGAGCACAGGTGTTCTGAACCACCTGTAGACGGTTCAGGGAGGTTCTGCTCAGACACGTGAAAAGAGAGTTACAGTAGTCTAAGCGTGAGGAGATGAAGGTGTGGAGAACTGTCTCAAGTTCAGAGCGGGACAGAATGGGACTCAGCTTAGCAATGTTCCTGAGATGGAAGAAGGAAGAGCGAACAAGAGAACTGACATGAGAATCCAGGGTGAGAGCTGGGTCAAAGGTCACACCAAGATTCCTGACAGAAGGTTTGGTGTGAGAAGCAAGCTGACCAAGAGAGTCTCTGACTTTGGGAACCAGCTTGTCTGGGGCACAGATGAGGATCTCAGTCTTATCTACATTCAGCTGAAGAAAGCTCCCAGCCATCCACACAGTGGCTGTCTTTAATATTTTTCAAACAAAGCCAGCAAAACATGCAACAAGTCAAACTAAAGATTTGTTTTCTACAGCATAATTTCACAGTAAAAGTCATCTCAGAGAAGAAAAACACTTAACAAGGCCTCTCCATATGTAGTTAATTATATTCTTAGTGATTGCGCATGATTTTTATTTTGTTGTTTCAGCACTACGTTTATGTATTTGACAGACTGCATGACTGGTAATCCATAACAACTTGATTTGTAAAATGCTTCAATATCAAAAGGCAAGCTGTGATATTTTCCACTACCCTGTTGCTTTTAATGCCTCAAATTAAATAAATAGTTTGAAACAAAAACACTGAATGAAATCAAAAGTAAGAAGTTACTATAGCAACCAAAATATTTTCAAAGACTGGGTTATAGAAACTCAGGTCTTCTGGGTCAAACCATGTGTGTGCTTCCTAGGTGAGCACTGAGCTTTGTGTTACATGTTTTGTTTAGATTTCCTTATGGGTTTGCATAATTTTGCCCCATATTTTACCTTTGCTTGATTTCTTTTTAAATTAACCTTCAATGACCTTTTTGGAGTGAAAATTTGCCTTTAATTTGTATCAAAGAACAACAAATTTAACTCAATGTAATTGCAGGTATTTACTCTCATTCTTTAAATTATATTATTTTGGAAATTAACATTTAGTATATAGCATTTAGATAAACTGCATTTGTAAATTCAAGAATGACGGGCTGGTTTTAGAAAAATATTCTGCTCAGTTCCTAAAACCTTGATCAGTTTGAAAGAAATCTCCTAAGTTGTACATTTTGAACGAGGGATGTGTTTTTCACATGTAACAGTGTGCTGATGGGCAGAGCAGTCTGCTAAAAAGTATGTCTTGTCTTCCACCATTGGAATATGCTGGTGTTTTCACTAGGGAGTGTTGGTGGGCACCCTGACCTTTTTTGTAATATGAACATGTAAAATTACACTCACAACAATGACCAAAGAAAAAGAAGAAAAAACGAACATGTTAAAAACAAAAGTGGTGAAGGGGATTGAGTGCCCCAATGATCCTAGGAGCTAAGTTGTCTGAGGCTTTATGTCTGAGGGCACCTGTGGTAAACAGGTCTTAGGTGAGGGATCAGACAAAGTGCAGCCCACAGACCACTTTTGAAGAAAAATAGACATGGAAACAGTATCCACTCGCCAAGATGTGGGTCACTGATGCCCCCTTCTGGAGCCAGGCCTAGAGGTGGGGCATGTTGGTGAGCGTTTGGTGGCTGGGCTTTCACCCATGGAGCCTGGGCGGCACAGCCGGAAGAGGAAACGTGGGCCTCCCTTCCAATGGCTCAGCACTTATGAGAGGGGCCAAAGGGGTTGGGTGCATTGTATGACTGGTGGTAGGCGAAGGCGGGGACCTTGGCAGTCTGATCCTCGGCTACAGAAACTGACTCTTGGCATGTGGAATGTCACCTCTCTGGTGGGGAAGGAGCCTGAGTTAGAGTGTGAGGTTGAAAAGTTCTGATTAGATATAGTCAGACTCACCTCGATGCATGATTCTGACTCCAGAACCAGTTTCCTTGAGAAGGGTTGGACAATGTACCACTCTAGAGTTTCTCCCATTGAACGGTGCCAAGCAGGGGTGAGCATACATGTTTCCCCCCATCTTGGGGCCTGTACTTTATTGTTTACCCCAGTGAGAGGGTATTCTCCCTCCGTCTACATGTGGGGGACGGGTACTGGCTGTGGTTTGTGCTTATGCATTAAACTGCAGTTCAGACTACCCACCCTTTTTGGAGTCCTTGGAGGGGGTTCATGAGAGTGCTTCTCCCAGTGACTCCCTTGTTCTGCTTGGGGACTCTAAACCTCTCATGGGCAATGAGATCTAGATAGGTGTGGTTGGGAGGATTGCCCCCCATTTGAGCAGTGTTTTGTTATTGGACTTCTGTTCATGGATTGTCCATAACGAACGCCATGTTCAGGCAAAAAGGTGTCCATATGTTCTCTTGGCCACAGCTCTGGCATGACTTCCAGTGAGCAAGCAGAGCTCAGGGACTTTGATTTAGACTCTCCAATCTTTGAAACTGAAGTCACCGAGGCGATCAAAAAGCTCCTCGGTGGCAAGGCTCCGGGTGTGAATGACATCCGCTGGAGTTCCTTAACGCTCTGGATGTTGTGGCTCTGTGTTGGCTAATGCAGCTCTGCAATTTTGCACAAAGAGCAGTTCCACTGGACTGGCAGACTGGAGTATTGGTCCCCCTATTTAGAAAGGTGTGTATTCTACCTATAGGGGGATAACACTCCTCCCTGGTAAGGTTCAGGAGTTCTGGAGAGGAGGGTTCGTCGGGTAGTCAAACCTCGGATTCAGGAGGAAAAATGGTTTTTGTCCTGGCTGTGGAACACTGGACCAGCTCTATACCCCTAGGGGGTCTCTGTGGGGGGTAATTGGGGAGTATGTGGTACCAGGCTCTCTGATGTAGGCTGTTAGGTCCCTGTTTGTCCGGTGTCATGGTCCACATTGCCGGCAGTAAGTCGAGCTTATTCCTGGTGAGAGTTGAAGTCCTCCAAGGCTTCCCTTTATCAATGACTCTATTCAAAACTTTATGGACAGGATTTCTAGGTGCAGCCAAGGTGTTGAGGACATCCGTTTTTGGTGGTCTGAGGATTGGGTCTCTGCTTTTTGGAGATGATGCGATCCTGTTGATTTCGTCAGAACATGATCTCCAGCTTTTGCTGAAGTGTTTCGCAGCCGAGTGTGAAGCAGCTGGGATGAGAATCAACTCCTCTAAATTTGAGACCATGGTCTTCAGTTAGAAATAGGTTGAATGCCTTCTTTGGGTCAGGGATGAGGTCCTGCCCCAAGTGGAGGAGTTTATGTTGGGGTCTTGTTCGCGAGTGAGGGAAAAATGGAGCACGAGGCTGATAGGTGGATTACTCCAGTTTGTTATATTTTTTATCCCTTTATATGTACATACTGCACATGCATATATATATATATACTAACATAATTGCAAAACTCAGTCACAAATTCACACATCCACCAATCCAGCTTTTTGTTTTCAACTTAGTTTTTCATAATAATTTATTATGAACGCCTTAAATATTCTTTTAAGAGTACTATGAACATGTGGTTGTTTAAAATTACGTTGCCCTCTCGACTCATAGCTTCCCTCTCTATTCTTAAATCTTTAATGTTTTGGGGCAATATGCTGCTTCTCACTGTAAACATGACTTGTGCAGTTTTGAATTTAACCAAATCCATACATTTAAAAGTCTGAGATTTAAAAAAAGTTAATTTGTATGTTTGTTATACCCAACATCATGTACAGTGCTATTCCTATTGCACGTTTTTGTAATGTGCAACTTTTTTGTAGAGAACTTTTATATAAATTTCCCCAGACTTCAACACTATAATCTAAATATGGTTAAGTGTGTCACGTTGAGCCAGGAGGAGGTTAGGACACATGATGCAGAAACCCAGAACGACACAATGTAGGAGCGAAATCAAAGTAAAATCCTTTATTTAGGAAGAGAGTCCAAAATTCAAAAATCCAAAAAGGGCAGGAAGCCAAGCCTAAAGTCAGTAACCTGACTGACAAAAATAAAAAGCTCTTTGATGAGCAAAACCTAGAGTTTCACGAGGAGCAACAGAACAACACTGACAACGGCAATGGACCGACAAACACTGAGAGGCACAGACAGGGTTATATGCAAAAGGGCCTACTCTTGTTATTTCAGTCTAATGTAGTCTCAATGGTCTGAATGAATGCCTTGTGAATATTTTAGTGAAACACAGCACTGGTGCTGCTCCTATTTCAGAAAGCAGGAGATAGCCAGAGGAGTAGGGGGGCGAGAATCAGCAGGATTGTTTGTCCTGCTCATTAAATATTCATGATATGCAATCATCTCAGCTCTGATTGGCAACATGACTCGTCCACTGGCTCCAATCGCTCTGCAATGTTGATGTTTTATCTCCACAAATGACACAAGCCTAAATGTGCTGCACCATGCTACGGGGTTGCTAATGCTAACAGTGTTACATAAATGTGTGTGGCGTTTTCCAGCCTTGAGTGTTTCTTCCATTTGTTTTCTTTTGGCTGCTAATGGATGTGATGGGGTTGGAGACTATTTTCACGTTCTAGAGGCATGTGATTAGTGACTGTGTTTCAAAAAGAACAAGCATGACACACTTCTCAGAGAACCTATTTGGTGAGTTGTCCTCAGTTTTATTTATTCATGTTTACTACAGCATGATTTTAGGCATTTACTAAAGACTTTTATGTGAAATTATTTCAAGATAAAAATGTAATCTAATCTCTAAAAGATGTGAGGTCTTTGTTCAAAATGAAACTTTGAAAATACTTTCTCCTTTTTGCAATTATTCATTCAATGTCTTGTTTTGCTAACACAACTAATGTCTTTCTTATAAGTGAAACAAAATGTGAGGCCAAGGACGGACGGCCACTTGTGGCTCTCAGGTCTAAGGGTGTCTCTGGCAATGTTTCACCTTCACATTAAGCACCTCCCTGTTTGAGATCTCATTATGTTTTAGTGTGGTATTGTAAAGCTACCCCTGTGTGTGTTTATATCCTCTAAAAGAGAAAACAAGGAAAACGTCCTCCATAAACAGACAGTTCAGGATTTGTTTTAGTGCATTTAAACCTACTGTGTTTTTTTTATTCTCTGTGACCTTTTCAACTGTCACATCAGAACGTTAGACTGTCATAACAGCTTTATGCAGAGTTGAGTTTGTTCGAAGAAACTTTCTCCTTTACTTTTCTGGAGTTTCTACATCTATTACTGGCTTTCACATCTATTTATAACCTATTTTACCTGAGATAATGAAGCTGAAGAGAAATGAACACCCTAAAATTAAAGATTGGTCATTTTTGCTGCGTCCTGCATTGTGACATTTTTACAAATGATCTTAAGTGAATAGATTAGAGACATTTCGGTTTTTAGATGGTCTGAATAGTCGCACTGTGCACAATTATCCAAACATCTGACTGATGCCTCAAGTCTTTTCTAAAGTTGCTCTCATCTCCATTTTCTAAATTGTCTTGTCTTTTGTTTTTTTTTTTGTTTTTTACATGCTCTTCAGAACTTTTGGGGTGTTAACTTCTATAGCTCCAGCATTGCGTATTAGATCACGTAACGACTGGATGGGCAAAGGCCAGGCCTCATCAAAAGGTTCCTTACTCCCAACTTATTCAGCTGCAGCTCCCAGTGACATTAAAAAAGCACTTCTTGTTTGAACAGAGTGCCGTTTGTCATACATATTACCCCAGATTCAAACTTCAGTCTAATCGTCTTTTTGTTCCTTTCGTCCACTTTAATTAGCTCCTTTATGCTTGCTCTTGTGCTTGAAATCATTCGCTCTCCTCCGTGCATATTCATTTTCTGAGTCTCTTGTCCCATTGCACGCCCCTCCATCTCTCAGTCATCTCTCTTATAAAGATGGATGAAAGGGGATATCAGGCAGTCTGGGTTGAGAACTCGGCTTATAGGTTGAATCGAGGCAGGTCATTTATTCACCGTAAGCCCATCCATCCTGGGACACACACTCACACACACACACTTCACTGAGTCAGGCTGACTCTCACGCAAACACACCTCCCCTAAATGGCTTCTGTCTCTCTGGGTGTATTATTTTTCTCCTGGGAAGATGTAATTCTGGTTTTAGGGATTCAGCAGAACTCTTACCATCAGAAATGTGTTCATTCACATTGTGAGGGCACAAAATAAATATTGAAACAAGCACACCTGGAAAAAGAATGTTCAGAGACACACATTTTAATAAAAGCTATCAGCATCTCGTTATTGGTATGGTTCACTGCTTAGATTTTCAGAATAAAACCTAATGACTTTCTTTTCTTTTTCCCTCCACACTTTGACTGTTAGACCAGCATCTCACTGGTTGGTGACTACCTAGAGAGTTGAAAATTTGGGGGAAATGCATTTTCACTTGGACTCACATTGAACTGATACAAATGGCAGACAAGGTTGGGTTATGTAGGACATATGCAAATAAATTATGACTGTCATGCAAATGTACTCAATGCAATTTTGTCACTAAGTGTTCCTATTATGTCTCAATTTGCTCATAATGTAACCTTCTTTTATTTCTATTCACCAATTATTTCCAGTCTTCTAACATTTCCAGCATTTTTTGGCTCATAGAAACTAAATTGAAAAGGGTCAAAGGACAATATCCAGATATGCATACATATTCAGAACCTTGAGGTTGGCCAGAAATATTGTTTCTAACCTCTCCCACCTGGCAAATTAAAGATTCCTCCTTTGTTTTTGCAGCTTAATTGTCAGAATCACTACATAACATTATGAAGACAGTTTCTTCAGTACAGTATATACTTTTGAAAATAAAAATGCATATTTGCATACATCTTCATGTTAGCTGTTTCTTGTTTTGTATGTCTCTAATGTTATGTGTGAATCCATCAGCATGAACAAATACCTAATTAAAAAAAAACAAATTCTAAAAATTTGACTATATTACGAGGAACTATTTTAATATTTTTTTCAGGATTCCAAGGACAGGAGAGCTAGGCCCAACGACTCACTCAGGGAAATTTGAACCGCTAGCAAACATTCCATGACAGATGCTATCCTCCCAGACAGATGCAATAATGGCTGTTCACCTCAAATCAGATTAAGGACAGAAAACCATAATAACATGCTACAATAATCAGATGTGGTTTACCAAACATAAGATATCTCTTCTAAGTCTGTTATTGAATCGTTTGATAACTGATCATCATACTGATTTATTCTGAACAGAATGACACAAACCTGGCTGAAACAGGGCAATCATATTAGCATTGATGAGTCACATTCTCCTAATTATTATTTTTACATTCTCCAAGCATCTGACCAATAAGCAATTGCCTCTATTTTCTGATCAGGTGTATCTATGAAATCTAGAGCACTTACTGGCTGCAATTATTTTGAGTTTCGAGAGTGAATTGAATTAACAGTTTAGCTCCTTCATGAATGTCATTCATAGTTTGACACCAACATTTGCAGCTCAGTGAGATACTGCCATTAAAGACATCCTGCCGCTCTGCATGTCACAACAGTTTGTGCCACCTTTCCTGTAAAGTAAATAATGTCAACATGCCACTGGTCCAGCTGCCGCTTGATCAAATTACAAGCAGACAAGAGCCTATTCCTCTCCCCCACCCTGTGATTTAAAACCTAAAACAGCTTAGTTCCCCACCAGTATGACGGCATGATTACTCCAAATGCTAGACGTTTCCTCCAGCAGGTTAGTGACTCAGTCAGTGGTGGAAGATAAAACAAGACTGCATGAAGTGAGGTTGAATTACGATTCGAAGTGTCTCGGAGATGGTAGACTAGTACAAGTTGTTCATGAGGGAGTGGGCTACGCGTCAGGAGCACCCAACCTGCACTGTAGAGCAAATAGATGAGTCATGGGAGAAACCCCGATTAAAGTGACAATCATAACTCAGATTAGCCATCTTCTGTACCTCTCTTAACGGTTCAACACATGAATCAGTCACCGTCGCACGCACTCCTCTGCCTCATATCGCACACAGTGCCACACCAAAAAGACAAATATCACTCTCCTCACCAGGGAAAGCAACATTGTCTTTAGAGCAAGGACAACAATCACTCTCTTTAATAAATAACAGCAGCCATTATGATCATGAATAGTGTGGGGGCCGGGGGCTGTTTGTAAGGGGGTGGGGGTGGGGGGGAGGGATACATGAATCCATTCAGCATATTTCTGCTTTAGGCTTGTAACTCTGCAACTGAGGGGATCAAAGGAGCTCCTGACAAAGAGGCACCGGTGCTGCATGCTGAGATGACAGCCTCCACCGATGCT
Organism: Nothobranchius furzeri; assembly: GCF_043380555.1. NCBI lineage: Eukaryota > Metazoa > Chordata > Actinopteri > Cyprinodontiformes > Nothobranchiidae > Nothobranchius > Nothobranchius furzeri. The sequence goes on from NC_091758.1 coordinate 23,018,665, forward strand.
AGCAGTGCACTCAGCACTAACGCTGGGCTGACTGGAGACCTCACTAACCAGTCCAGAACAGCACATTTTTACTCTTATTGATGACATCAGGGCATTTGCAGGCCTGCGGAGGCTCATTAAACCCAAAGTAAATGACAATGAAACCAAACATTCAGCTCTGGATTACTTAATTTACTCAGAGTAGCGCAGCAGCATTTGCATACTCTGATATACACTCTGCATTTTAGCTACTCCCCCTGGATCGTCGTTTGATTAAAGTGCGGAATCATATTGAGAAAAAAAACTTTTTCATGGATATTGTGCAAATCCCCAAAGTGCATGTCTGATCAGTCTGCCTTGCTTTGTGAGTCCTAACGTGCATTCCCCTGGTTCTCTCTGTTCTGCAGTACACTACTCTGCTTGAGGGAGAGAAAGTGCTGATGTGCTCAGTGTCTTGATCACTCAAATTAATTTGATGTCACGCTGAAAACAATATTCCATCAAATGGCTTGTAAATCACTTGCATTCTCACGCAGCTGCACAAGCAGCATCAAGTCTCTCTTGCAACACTAGCTTTCATTGACAATTGTCACATATGTGGGATTTTACCCACCCATCTTTGCAAGCACATCCAACCTGCTATGCTTGGTTTGACACCAACAAAGGAAATGTGTCAGTCCTATTTACTTTTAGTCTCTTGTTTCATTCAGATTAATTCCTGTGAACTCTGAGCCCAGAGCAAAAGAGAAGGCATGGTCTGCCGAGACTTTTATAGCTTTCCTCTTCAATCGCTCAGGACCGCAATGGTGTTTTTATGACACGACTGTAAAGATCCCATTCTCCTAACCAGCTGCACCACCAAGAAACTAACAAGGTCCTTATGTTTAATGGACTCACCACATTTTTACCTGCAGCACTCTCCAAATTGTCAGAGTACAAACAGTGGGAGCCTCATGAAACCATTTCCCTCTAATCAAACCTAATTCAAAGTGTGTTTTACACTTTGTGCCTGCTGTTCGGCGGTGCAGCCCCCTCTCAAAGGGCACGCACACTGTTCCTCACGCTGCTGGAAACTCTGGACAGAATTGGAAAAGAGCTGCCATACTTGCAAATATTGTTAAGCTGTGACAATCAGTCAGACAAGGCGCTATCTCTATTAGCTGTGAAACATGATTCAGCCCATCTCTGAGGCCAGTTCACTGCCGAAGCCTAATAGTGTGTACATGTTACTGTTCATCACTCAGTGTCTCTGAACTAACAGGCTGTTATGCTCAGATAACCACAGTCATTTACCGAGTTAAGTGGCTGAATGCTTCACAGTCGAGGTTTTATATTTCTTCCGTGCACATGTGAGTGTGGCACACTTTTACGCATTTACGAACACACTCAGGCAGTTTACCTTGTTTGTGTGTGTTGCAGCTCAGTGTGTGTATTTTTTTCATGCGTTTCATCCGCATTTGAGTGTAGCACCGCCAACTTGTTCAGCTCCTTTCCCTGGCAGCGTGGCTGAGTAAGATTAAAGTCACCCCGTATAACGCGCGGTGCCGGGAGACAAAGGGAAATTAGGAGAAAATTAAACAACGCGATTTGCATACACTTAAACAACAGTACAGCAAATAGTCTGGTTATTCTGGACAGCTGAAGAAAGCTGTTCAGCTTTGCATCATTAACTGTGACTGACCTTATTCAATCATAAATGCCGTTTAGAGTCAGAGGAAGAAGTCTGAAACAATCACACACATTCAGCTGTTTATTAATTATGCATGAGCTTAAGCAAGCATACGGTGTATGTTGCTCCTGTTTTACTCACCAGTTGTGCACTGCAGGTTGAACTTGGTTACTTGAGGTAGATTGAAGAGTTTTTCTTCATGTTTGCACGTTAAGTCCACGTTTGCTGACATTTTGGTTTGACACCGAGAGTGCAACACCCTCAGCTCTCATCTCAGATGCTTGATGCAGCTCGAACTCTGCTGAGAAAAGATTTCTATTGCCCTCAAGACAAAAGCAATGCCCGTGACTGTCTTTTGTGGAGTTTTCTTCAGCGTTTACGTTCAGATGCAAGAAATCACCTTTTAACATCTTTCTCAGAAACGGATATTAAACCAACGTATCACTTTTCCTTTCATCTCAAAAATATTTTCACATCCACATGCCAGCTTCCTCTGTGCCTCCTCTCCCTATCACTCCCTTCATCCTCCCTGCATTCAGCCAGCTCACCTGATGACAGTGCTGGTGAAATATTAATGGGCTCGACGAGGCGCTGATGTTTGGAGAGCTGCCCTGATCGTGAGCTTTGTTTCTGGACAGAGCAAGAAGCTAAGCAGCCATTCAGAGTCTCAGGCAGAGGTTTATGTTGCTGGATGGAGCAGTGGGGATAAGCATGCTCTCTGCCCATCCACTGGCTCTTTGCTCAACGCAAACGAGTCATGACTGAAATGTTAAGCTGAAATTAGTCTACTGTGAGGTTTTGCAGGAAGTCAGGCTACAGTGACTTAGAGAGATCCCTGGCCTGGAGCGGTGGATGAAGGCCAAAAGGAGACACCTGCTTGTGTAAAAGCTTTTGCTTACATCTTAGCCATCTCGCCTCCCCCAGCTCCCTAAACCTTCTGATATAGCTGCAAACACATATGCTGTGGTGTCCCACCTCCTTAATATTTTCCTCCAACTTGAGTTTAATAAGCTTTGAAACTGCAGGTGCTGCTGTTTCCTCCGCATCCATTTTTTTTTCTTTTTTGGCACTAAGAAGTATGCAACCCAACACATACCTTCCAAATGTCTGTGCTTTCCTTATGTAGGCCTAAATAAGGAATGAGATCTGTAATGGAGGGGGGCTGCTCCCCCTCTGTTCTGATTCAACGCACCAGTGTCGGTTTTTCTTACTCCACATTGCCCACAGATCCCTCTGGATTTCTGCTCAAGTATCACATCCCTGTGTGTTTGTACTGAATCCGTGTGCATTCTTGCACGGCTGCTCATGTGTGTGTGTGTGTTTTTTTTTTGTGTGTGTACTTTGTTGGTGTGTTGGAGTTTTGATGTAGGAATTTCTGCACATGCAGTTTGTTAGAAGAGCTAAAAATTGTTGGAGCAGCAAGTAAAACACCTGTATGGATTATGCTTTTGTGATGGAAAAGGTTCAGTTCAAGGCTCCTAATTTCCAGATGCATAAAGAAGTTATGGATTTTATAATTTCAGTCAGAATACTGCTGACAGTCCTTTTAGTTGAGTTTATGTTTGATCACTTTGCAAGACTTTCTAACCTCAAACTTGCAGATGAAGTTTTTACTTTGGGATGGAAAAGAATAACACTAAGCACAAAAATGTACAAGTGCACATACTGGATGCTCTTACAAGTCAGAAAGGTGTAGCTCATGTTCTCATGTTATATTTTGACTGAGAATATGCTGTGATGTAAACAAGTATTCACCACCTGAAGGATTTCATCTTCTTCATTTTTAATTTGTTGGCTATATTGGCTGTTCAAATTCCCGTGCTGCTCTGGGTGGCTGCATGTTGGAGTAGCTCTGTTGACTACATGTATGTTTTGCCTTTTTTGGACATTTTTTCTTCTAACCTCTTAAGAAAAACTATAGTTTTTTGGACCTTTTACTTTTGTGTTTCTGTTGCAGTGAAGCTTAGAGGATTTTTACAGCTATTTTTTCACTTTTTTCACTTTTTGAGCATTTGTTGTGATGCGTAACCATGGCAACAAGCTAGTTTACAATCGGGAGCAGCTGATTAACATTGGAAAGGCTGAAATAATACCTCAACTGAAGCCACAAATCCCAAATGAGCTAAAACCCAAGAAGCGTGGATGGAGAGCGGGAGCAAAACGGAGACAGAGAAAGAGGGAATTCAAACCATCTCTTCCATCGATCATAATGGACAATGTGAGATCACTGGCCAACAAGATGGATTAACTCCAAGCCCTTTCAAGGACTCAGCCAGAGTATCAGCAGTGCAGTGTTATGTATTTCACTGAGACGTGGCTGCAGGACCATATCCCCAATTTCGTATTGGAATGTTTACTTTATGAAGTGCCTTGAGACGACTCTTGTCATGATTTGGCGCTATATAAATAAACTGAATGTAAATTAATTTGGGTTTGATGGCTTCTGAGCACGGACAGCTCTCTTTAACTCACACCACAGATCTTCAATATTATTCAGGTCTAGAGACTGAGATGGCCATTCCAGAACGTTCTACTTTTTCTCTGTGCATGAATGCCTTGGTAGATTTTAAGCACCATTTAGGGTTCTTGTCTTGTTGAAAGATTTAGCCCCGGTGCAGCTTCAGCTTTGTCATTGAGTCCTGGACAGTGGTCTCCAGAATCTGCTGATATTGAGTGGAATCCATGCATCCCTCAACTTTAACAAGATTCCCAGTCCCTGCATTGGCCACACTGCCCCACAGCATGATGGAACCACCACCATGTTTTACTGTAGGTAGCAGGTGTTTTTCTTGGAATGCTGCATACTTTTTCCTCCATTCATAATGCTCTTTGTTATGCTCAAATAACAATTTTATTTTTATCAGTCTGCAACACTTTATTCCAAATTGAAGCTGGATTTAGCATACCTTAAGCAGCTCTGTGTGTGCTGTGGGCAGACAAAAAGCTTCATCTGCATCACTCTCACATACAGCATCTCCTTGTGTAAAGTGCGCCAAATAGTTGAACGATTGCACAATGACTCCATCTGCAGCAGGATGATGTTGTAGGTCTTTGGTACTGGTCTGTCGGTTGACTCTGACTCTTCTCACCAGTCTTCACTTCTGTTTATCTGAGATTTTTCTTGGTCTACCACTTCAAGCCTTAACTGGACCTGTGCCTGTGGTATTTATTTACCTAACATGTTCCTAGCTGTGGAAACAGACAGCTGAAATCTCTGAGACAGCTTTATGTATCCTTACTGTAAACCATGATGGTGAACAATCTTTGTTTTCAGGTTATGTGAGAGTTGTTCTGAGACCTCCATGTTGCTACTCATGTGGCATTCATTCTACAATAGAAATCAAATATTCTTCAAAAAGTTCTTCCCACATCTGTTGCAGACATTCTCATAAATCTTTTGCACTTGTAGGTTTCTTTGCTTTCGCTCTTCTGTCCAGTTCATCCCAAACCAGCTCGATGGGGTTTAAGTCTGGAGACTGTGCTGGCTACTCCATGTTTATAAGCTTACCATCTTGTTCTTTTTTCCTGAGGAAGTTCCGGCATAGCTTGGACTTATGTTTTGGGTCATTATCTTGCTGTAGGATGAACCCCTGACCAACTAGGCGCATGCCAGAGGGTACTGCATGGCGCTGGAGAATGCTGTAGTAGCCGTTTTGGTTCAGGATGCCTCTCACTCTATACAAGTCACTGACCCTGGATCCAGCAAAACAGCCCCAGACTATCACACTTCCTCTTTCAGGTTTGACAGCTGATGCCACACACTGTGGAACTATCCTTTCACCTACTCAACAGAGTACAAAGATCCTGCGTGATGAACCAAAGTTTTCAAATTTGGATTTATCAGTCCATAATACTTCTTCCATTCCTCAGTAGTCCAATGGCAGTGTTTCATGGCCCAGGCAAGCCTCTTTCTCTTATTCTGACATCTTAGCAATGGTTTTCTTGCTGCAACTCGTCCTGTCAAACCTGCAGCTCCAAGTCTTTTCTTCACAATTGAAACTAAGACTTGCTTTCTACGACCACTATTAAGCTGTGCTTGAAGCTGTTGTCCTGTGAGCTGCCTATCACGCAAGCTGTTAACTTTCAGAAACTTGTCCTCTGATGCAGTTGTGGCTTTGGGTCTGCCAGACCTCTTCCTGTCCGAGTTTGCCCCAGTCTCTGAGTGCCTTTCGTTGGTGAAGGAAACTGTACTCACTGACACCTTGACTTTTTTTGTAATTTCTGGGTAGGAAAGACCCACATGTTTAAGTGTTATTATGGTCTGTCTCTCTTCCATTGTTAATTGCCTTTATCTCGCCATTTTTGTAGCAACACACTATTGTCTGCAGTACAGTTATGTTCAGCGGATGCTCACGAGGGTGTGGTCCCACAGTATGTTCCAACACTGATTTTATGTAGACAGAGGGGGTTGTAAGTAATCCAGAAAAGTAGGAACACCTGTGGGAATTAGTAGCACCAGCTTTCAAGGCTTGATCAACCTCCATTGCTGCAGAACTGCTGTGTTCTCTAAAAAGGGCCTTTTGTACAATTCTGAAATGTACATTATTTTTCAGTTTTGAGTGACCTAACCTTTTTTTTTAACTTCTGGCAGTTCACCACTTAACTTTGTACCATTTCAAGCTATTCATTGAACTTGAATGACTTAAACTGCAATAATTAACTGGAAAAATTGGACATTCTACAACTTTTGACCGGTAGTGTATTTAACTAAGATTTTTTTCATCATCACAACCAACAATTTATACAGGAATATCATGAAGATTAACAAGGCTGCCCAAATTTTTTAATCCCACTGTAAAAGAAAGAAAGACAACAATCTTTTATATAGCACCTCTCAAGATGAAAATCACGAGGCGCTTCACAAAAACAAACAAAAAAATGAAAGTATAAAAAAGATTTCAAAAAAATTATTACAAATATGTTTCAAATGAGAAATAATTAAAATTGTGATTAAAAAAATCTATGTAAGGTAAGGAGATAGAAAATGAGTTAGTGAGAGAGAAATCAGTGGATCCCTGGAAAGGCGGAATAAGAGCAGAATAAGGAGAGGGTGGTGACGAAAAGTCAGCTTGAACAAGTGAGTTTTTAGCTGCTTTTTTAAAGGAGACCACTGAGTCCACTGGTCGCAGGCTCGGGGGAGAGAGTTCCAGAGTCTGGGGGCCACAGCAGCAAATGATCTGTCACCTTTGGTCTTTAGCCTGGTGCGTTGCACAACCAGTAGGCTTTAGTCACTGGACCTCAGGGACCTGCTGGGGGTGTAGGGACTGAGAAGATCACCAATGTAAGATGGTGCTTGTCCATGTAAGGCCCTATAGACCAGAACCAGGATCTTGAAATGAACCCTGAAGTTGACTGGCAGCCAGTGAAGCTGGAGGAGAAGCGGGGTGATGTGGATGAGTTTGGAGGACTTGGTCAGAAGCCGAGCGCAGACATTCTGATCCACCTGCAGACATGTATATCACATTGAGCTAGTTTCATTTGGATAGCTTTGTTCTCTTAAAAAAATTAATTAGAAGAAAGTTGCGATGCTTGATCACAACCGAGTGTACAAAAACAAAATAACTTTCACATTGCTCTATTTGAGTCTACAAAATGATCAACCTGACTGAGTGCTGACCTGAGGTGCAAAGATGGACACAATCTGTTTGTTGGTTCTGGTTCACCAGGCCAAATCCCCAAATCCATCACAGACACACCTCTGTGTCTGAAATGAAGCAGCAAAGTCTGCAAACTCTCACACTCTACTGCCACCTTTTATATAGTCTGGACACTGACCTCAAAAACTTTGTTCATGCATTCCTCTTGAGATCAAAACCACCCTTCAAGTTTCTTTAAAATATTAGAACATTAGAAAATGTAATATTTCATAACTGTAAACACTGCCATTCCCAAATGTAAGCCAAAGCACCAGATGTCAAAAAACAAAGACAAATTCATGTGGACAACCACAGAAGACCTGAAAATCTTTTGTCACAATTCACACTCCACTTTGCATAAACACACACATGCATTAAATCTAGTGTGTCATAGGGATAAACATAGATGTTGCCAGCTTGATTTTAAGACACGCCGGATTAAGCTGGAATGATAACTGGCAGGGTTTCATTGTTCTGCATATTCTGCTGTACCTCCAGATGCTGTATGCAGAGTTTTGCTATTGTTTGAAAATGAATGCCAGTGAGCAGTTTGGGGCTTACGGTGAGCTGGCTCAAGAAGAGAAAAATTATTTGTGATTATGATGTGTCATGTCAAGAAAAAGTGTTAGATCATCTGCAAAGTGCTTAGATTGAAGGAGGTAATTGAAATTTAAATTAAACTTCAAATGTACATATATTTTTTATTTTATCACAAAAGACCTTTGCTGATAGCTTAGAAATCTAGACAGGCAGTAGCCGAAGAAAAGGGATTTTTCTCTCTATTCACATTTATAGGAAAGCTTGCTAGGCTACATTGATGCGGTTTAGGGAAACATTATTTGAGTTCAACCGAAGACTTTCTGGAGACACCTCTGTAAATCTAAAACTTCTTGTTCTTTTGATAATATTTAATTGATGACGTCAGTGAATCAGAATCTTTGGTTGGACCAGAAGGAGTATGATGCCCAAGCTTGTAGTGCCACTGATCTTCCATTTTTAAGCCATAGGTTGAATAGCATCTGAGTGGTTTGGTTTATAGTGCATTTTCCAATTAATCAAGTGTTCTTAGAGGTTTAAAAACACTAAGACTGAACATTAAACCTTTTTATCTGTTGCTGCAGAATTGATATTTATGAAAAATTCATCACACCCCAATTAAAACCCTTGAAGCAGATTATGTATTTAATTATTTATTACTTATTCCTTGAATTTTTGTTACATCTGTAAGACCCAAATTAGGCCAGTTTTCAACAGATTTTGGCCATTTATGCTGCTGTAACACTATTGCAATTATTTAGCATTTTAAGATGTCGTTTAGGACTTCTGAGAACAATGGATTTGTTGAGATATGCTGATAAGCAAAAAACCTTTAGCCAGAGGAACTGGACTTGTGATTTTATGACAAATACAACATCTATAGCGCAGGTGAGGTTCTCATCACCACACCTATTCCACACTTCAGGAGCTTTGTGTTGTTTAAAAAGTTGAAAGACACAGGCAATAAAAATGTTATTTGGTAATGAGATCCATGCGCCAGCGGTTACTTTTTTACATCATGTATTAAAAGCGTGAACCACTGAAAACACATTTTTAAAATCTTGTTTCTGATTATAATTGGTTACTGAGTTTTTTATGCAGGCTTATGATGAAAATAGTCTTCTACACCTATGTCCTGCACTAGATTCTGGCAGAAAATGCTAGGATCTGAAAAGCCTGACAGATCAATGTCATCGTTTCACTGAACGTTCATGGGCTCACCCATCTTGACTCACGTTGGGGAAGACTTTTATTGTTTTATCATCCAGAAAACAGCAGAGAACGTCTCGGCTAGTCGAAGTTAATCTGTCTCTCCATCCATCCTTTATATAAAAATCATGTTTAAAACAGAGTTACAGCTGACCAAGGAGCTGAAAATACAGGGCCATTAAAAGGGGGGCGAAACAAGGTCCTCCCAGATAATACAACCCATACGCAATGAATAAGTGATAAAACACACTATGAGTAATTCCTACCATAAGACTGGAAACAACAGAAATAAAAAGCTATAAAAGAATATCAAGACACAATGTTCCAAGGACTTATGTGTCTATAAGAAGGGAGGGGTGGTGGATTTATGGGCCAAAGGCCTTGAGATTTGAGCTGAGTCTGTGACTGAGCCAACCTGATGTAAACGGGTAAAGCGTTCCATACTTTGAGCTATGTGTAAGGTTTGTAAAACCTCTTAGGTACCGTCAGGAGTTCAGGTCAGTGGACCGGAGGGAACGGAGTGGCGTGTTCGATTAAGCAACTCATGAAGGTATGAAGGAGCATAACCGTTAGCATTAGTAACTCCACCACAGTCCAGAACTCCTTCAAGTTTGTGTTATTTTTGCCAATAAAACATCACTGTCGCAGAGTGAATGGAATCAGTAGTAGAGTTGCATTGCTGTTATCCAGTTTGAGGTGACAAGACTCCAAATCCTGCCATCTGAAGCTCAGTTCTGGTGTGGCTCACATCTAGGTGCTGAAACAGGTGCATCTGAGCTGTTTCTTCAGAGTACGACTTTCAAGGCATGCATTTCTACTGGAGACCAGTGCAAATAAATTGATTTAACGAGTGATCCACACCTTAAAAAATGTGTTGAAGTAATGTGAAACTATTAATCATCTGCGTTGTCATGATATTTTGGATTTGATCTCAATATATTGAATCAGTGTAGTTTTGTATGGTGCATTAAACATAAACCATGAATTGTGCTGCATCACACTGTATCTCATTGCAAACTGTAGTACAACATTTGTATTGAATATCGTATTGTATCATACTGCAGGGTAATAAATTGTTTCTCATCATGTCATGGTTGCAATGTGTTGCTCACATACCTCCTTTTGGAATCAATGCATCATTACTTCATACATACACACACACACACACACACACACACACACACACACACACACACTGTATATATACACTGTATATATATATGTAACCCAGAAGCTAGAACCTTAATGAGGTATTAACTAACTGGCTTACTAATATGATCCATCCTCAATTTAGATAAAATATAAAATATAAATTAAGGAAATTAACAATACTAATTAATAGATATCTAATTAACTAATAGATAATTTCATAATGAATTATTGGAAGGGTGAATAACTAAAATAACGAGTTTAATATTAAACATCGGTTAAAACAAGAATCTTGAACATCCCTAACAGAAACAGAAGAGGAAAGCTGTATACTATTGGTCCAGGTGGGAATCTGAAATTTCATTGGCTGAGAGAAATAAGTCCCGCCTCCGCGAAATAAAACCGTGCGACGCAGCTGAGCGAGAGGAGAGACAAACGGCTGTGCAGCACGCAGATACAGAAAGCAAAGACTGAGCGGTTAGAGAGAGAGAGAGAGAGAAAAAAAAACAACGGTCGAGGCCGTGAAGAACCCTGATTTGGGTGCCGCATAGATAGAGGGAGAGGCGGACTTGACTCCTTCTAATAAGAGCTAGGAACTTGGAACCAACGCGGTGAGTAAAGAAAAAAGAAGAGAAAAAGCTAACGATGCAACTTAAAAAAAAAAAGGAAACTTAAATAGCTTATCAAATTAATTCCATTCTTATAGATTTGTGTGGAGACGACAGAGTGAACCAATCCTCTGTAGGAGGGAACCGTTGGAGCTCGTTGGTGAGTGAATGAGATTAAATTCAGTAAATTATTAAATTCAAAAAGCTAATTACAGCAACCGAGGTGACAGCAGTGGGCTGCTAGACGTTAGATCCCAGGAGTTAACATCTCAAACTACCAGTTAACGGTGGTAGGGCATATAGGAGTTAACGGCTCAAACCGCCAGTTAACGGCGGTAGGGCATATGGGATTCCCAGGAGTTAACGGCTCAAACCGCCAGTTAATGGTGGTACGGCCTAGATGTACAAGGTCCTCAGGGGCGTTATAGCTAACGCCATAGAATTAGCAATGCGTCCCTTAACCAAACATTTAATAATAAAAAAAATAGATAAATAAAAATAAATAAAAGCTAACTGATTAGGGAGGAATTATTGTACAAAGGTGGACCAAAGGACCAGAATTTATATTTTGTTGAATTTTGTTATAGAACATTTTATTTATTTATTTATTTATTTATTTATTTATTTATTTATTTATTGTGTTACAGATATACAAGGTGTCACAATGCTGTATAGAAACACAACTAAATGTATCCTTGTTGTCATGAATGTATTTCTTGTTGAATAGTGTAGAGTAATAGAATCTAACTGAGCCTATTGAGCTGAACAATTGTTGTCATATGTAATTATATTTCCAGAGCTACTGAGAATTATTTTAATAGACAATCAAATTGATGTTATGTTAGTTGAACTGTGAACCCAAACATGATTGGCTATGCCAATAGAGTGAAGCATTTGTTTAAGTCTGTAAGACTTTATGCTGTGATGTGACGAGAAGGGTCGATGCCAACTCGCTAACAGTCCTGTTGTTTACAGGCTGGGTTTTTTTTTTCCTTGGGTTTGATCCCGACTCCTATGATCACTCACTTGGAACGAGAACTGGATTTCTTCCTGACGAGGGAGATGGCGAGCCTTAACCACTGAACGAACCAGGACATCTCAAGTAACTGAAGAGCAGACTGCTCTCTTCTGTGAACAATCTCAACGGTGCGGTAGGAAAAAATCGCACCACCGGACTCTGACTTTCACCCCAAGCGTGGGGATTTGACTTGACGCCGGCTGACTTGTGACTCATATGATCAAATCTCATACCGACCATTTTACTATTGTCGATTGTTTTCATCTGTTTTTGTGTGTTATCTTTATGTGTTATATTTCCCATTATTATTAAAATTTAGTATATAAACCGTTTCATGCTATACCCGTGACTCCAGTCATTCTTAAACAACCTCCAATTCTCCCCGAACCTAATTATTGGCCCATTTGTTTATTTTTTCTTTTAATTATCTTATTGTATCCTGTAATCCGGTTACATAAAACTTGGCGAGCCAGCCAGGAGAATTGTAGAGTTGTTACCTTAGCTAACCATTGACTGACATCATAAGAGTGCCTGGAGGTCACAGTGGTTTGCCATTTTGGCATTATTGGTACTTTTGAGTGTTTTAAAATGGAAGTTGTGAAAACAGAAAAGGTCAAAGTTTCAAATGCTGTTTTAATCAGTGGGTTAACTGATACAGACCTTGATAACGAAGTCTTTGGGTTTATGGAAGGATTCGGACCAGTTAACAGGCGCATTAAGTTACCAAACTGTGATCAGATTATTGTGGAGTTTCAACATGAAGCCACTGTTAAGGAATTAAAGAAACAATGTTTACCCTATGACAAACCTTGTACTAGGAACCCAGATGTTTTCTTCCATATTCAAGACCTAGCCAGCGCGTACAGTCTAGAAACTAGCACATCTGCCACTGATGCCTATCTGTCAGAGCTCAGGGACATAGCTGCGCGTAGCAATCAATCATTTAAAGACCTTCTAATGGAGGAACTGGCAAAAATTGGGGAATCTTTAGGAAGGGATACCCATGCATCTGAACCAGTCACTGAACCAGAGCCAATGCTCCATAGTGACCAAGTTACATATTCCCTGCCTTTAACACCAGAAGTTAACTATATGAACAACTCAAAGGACAATTGTCCACCTACAGAGACTGGAAAACAAAACCCTTGCATTCCACCAAATCTTTTAAACACACCTGAGGTTCAGCGAGTTATTGTGGAACACATTGTTAAAAGCAGTGAGGTTATCCCTCCGCCTACTTCACAATACAGACTAAAACCGTTCTCAGGGCGAGTTCCACACCCTTCTTTTGAAACTGACTATGATACTTGGCGTAGTAGTGTAGTGTTATGCATAAATGATCCTTCACTCACCAAGTCCCAAATTGTACGAAGAATCGTGGAGAGTCTGTCAGCCCCAGCAGCGAGCATCGTTAAAGCTCTTAGTCCAAAATCCGACCCGGAAACGTACCTTGAACATCTCGATTCAGCTTACGCAGCTGTCGAAGACGGCGACGAGCTCTTTGCTCGCTTCTTAAACACAAACCAGGACAGTGGTGAAAAACCTTCCGATTACTTTCAGAGGTTATACACCTTGTTAAACCTAGTTATTCAGAGGAATGGAATTTCCTCCAGTGACGCCGACCAGCAGCTGCTCAAGCAGTTTTGCAGAGGCTGTTGGGACAGCTCGCTGATTTCAAACCTGCAACTCGAACAAAAGAAAGACAACCCGCCTCATTTTACAGCACTTCTCCTCAAACTGCGCACTGAAGAAGACAAACAGGCTACTAAAGCAGCACGCATGAAACAACACTTAGGGGCACAACGAACTAGAGTGTATTCAAATGTGCAAACAACATGCTCTCAGAGTAAAAACACTTGTGAACTGGAAATAGATGATAACTGTGATGACTTACGCAAACAAATCGCTGAGCTCAGGAGCCAAATTGCACAGCTTAAGGTTAACAACACAGATAAAAAGGCAAAGAAAACTCAAAAAGAGTCAAAACCCCGTGTGGGGACTAAAATTCCAGATGAGCCCAAACAGATTCAGCAGATAACAGCAGTGGTGCCCAGACCAAAGCCTGGATACTGTTTTAAGTGCGGAGAAGATGGGCACATAGCTTCTAGCTGTAGCAACGAGCCAAATCCAGCACTAGTTGCAACTAAAAGACTTGCTCTTAGACAGAAGCAGCGCGAGTGGGAGATGTCAAAGCCAATTGCTCAGTCTCCTCCTTTAAACCGGTAGAAGCTCCTATCGTGGGACAGATAGGTGCTAAAGTAGAACCAAGTCCCTCTAAGGAAAGGACAGAGAGACTTTTTTGCAAGCCAGTTCATGCTCATTCAGTGCCAAAACTTCCCAAAAGATTAGTGGGTGGGCGATGCACAGCTACAGTCTCAGTTAACAGTGTTGAATGTAATTGTTTACTGGATTCAGGGTCCCAGGTAACCACCATTGCCAATTCTTTTTACCAAGAACACTTACCTGACCTCTCAATTAAACCCATCAGTAATCTGTTAGAAGTTGAGGGCGCAAACGGTCAAGCAGTTCCTTATTTAGGATACATAGAGATAAGTGTCACATTTCCAAAAGAGCTCGATCAGTCTGGACTTGAGTTACCTACCCTTGCGTTAGTGGTTCCGGATATAAGCTCAAACTCTGATACACCACTACTCATTGGCACAAACACACTCGATCCTTTGTATGAGCAATTGTCTGCCAATAACTTACCTGATTCCAAGGCACTCTCTTATGGGTACCAACACGTGCTAAAAGCCTTAGCAGTCAGAAAAAAACAAAGCAAAGATGGACGAGTTGGTGTGGTGAAGCTTCGAGGGAGAACCCAAGAAGTTCTCCCTGCAAATAAAAAACTGTTACTAGAAGGGTTTATGCAACCCAGCCAAAACAAGCATGAGCCTTATGCACTCATTGAACAACCCACCAATGGTTCTCTACCAGGGGGTATAATTGTAGACTGTTGCCTCATTTCCTTACCTTCACATGGTCCATACAAAGTACCTGTTGTACTAAGAAACGAAACTAACCATGACATCACATTACCCACTAACTGTGTGATCGCTGAGTTAGTTAAAGCCGATCGTGTTATGCCATATCCAGAACCTGACAAAAGTGATCAGAAAGTACTTGCGGCGTGTAGTTCGCAGCAACAGACTTCACCTTCAAACCCTCCTCTCAGTTTTGACTTCGGTACTTCGCCCTTGTCCGAAGAATGGAAAGGGAGGATCACCAACAAACTTAACACTTACTCCGATGTGTTTTCGCACCACGATCTTGATTTTGGTCATACACAACAGATAAGACATCACATCAACTTAAAAGACGAGACCCCATTCAAACAGAAATCTCGGCCGATCCATCCACATGATTATGAAGCCGTGAGAAAACATTTGGAAGCCCTCTTGGAAACCGGTATAATAAGAGAGTCGGAGTCTCCATTTGCCTCACCAATAGTGGTAGTTCGGAAAAAGAATGGTGAGGTACGTCTATGTATAGACTATAGAAAGCTTAATCTGCAAACCATTCGCGATGCATATGCCCTGCCTAACTTGGAGGAGTCCTTTTCTGCTCTCGCTGGATCACAGTGGTTTTCTGTGATGGACCTCAAGTCAGGTTACTATCAAATAGAGATGTGTGAAAAGGATAAACCTAAAACTGCTTTTGTTTGCCCGTTTGGGTTTTATGAATTTAACCGTATGCCACAAGGAATAACAAATGCTCCAAGCACTTTCCAACGGGTTATGGAAAAGTGTATGAAGGACATTAATCTGAAGGAAGTGTTAGTTTTCCTAGACGACTTGATCGTCTTTTCCAACTCCTTGGAAGAACACGAAACCAGACTTTCTCACGTTCTTGAACGGCTTAGAGAATACGGACTCAAGCTATCACCAGATAAGTGTCGTTTTTTCCAGACATCTGTGCGTTATCTTGGACATATAGTATCTCGAGATGGCATAAAAACCGATCCAGATAAGGTGGAAGCACTCAAAACATGGCCGAAGCCTCAGACTTTGAAGGAACTCCAATCTTTCTTAGGATTTACCGGTTATTACCGACGCTTCGTTAAAGATTACTCAAATATTGTCAAGCCACTAACATCTCTCACGGCTGGTTATCCACCCAAACGGAAAAACTTTAAAACACCACCATGTAGATCAAAGTACTTGAACCCCAAAGAACCCTTTGGGAATCGTTGGAGCCAAGACTGTGAGAAGTCCTTTCAAACTATTATTGAAAAACTTACCACTTCGCCAGTTCTTGGCTACGCTGACGCAAAACTCCCATATCTAGTACACACAGATGCTAGTACGACCGGACTCGGTGCAGCGCTATACCAAGTGCAAAACGGTGTCACACAGGTAATCGCTTATGCAAGTCGCGGTTTAAGCTCTAGTGAAACTAGGTACCCTGCGCACAAGTTGGAGTTTCTAGCCTTAAAGTGGGCCATAACAGATAAGTTTCATGACTATTTGTATGGGAACACATTCACTGTCATTACTGATAATAATCCGTTAACTTACCTCTTAACAACGGCAAAACTCGATGCAACGAGCTATCGTTGGCTAGCTGCGTTGTCCACCTATAATTTTGACATCAGATACCGTGCAGGTACACAGAACGTTGACGCGGATGGCCTGTCTAGGAGGCTGCATGATAAACCTGAAGACAACTCAAAATTCACTGAGGAATGCCAACGACTAGATGAGTTCCGATCTCATCTTTTATCCTCTGTCAAAGAAGTCGAGCTTCAACTTCAAGCCGAAGCAGTGAAGGCAACATGCCAAAAGCACATGGTCTTGGATGAGACTGATTCTCCTTGTGGTTTAGTTCAGTCACTTGCCATGTCTGCAGCGGCCATTCCAGACCTATTCCAGTTGGAAGACAATAGTGACAGTTTCTTTGCTGTGCCCAAGTATAACCATGCTGACCTTGTCTCCTTGCAGAGGAAAGATCCAACCATTGGCCGAGTCATTCAGCTGCTTATGACTGACAATAAACCGCCAACTGATACTATTGCAGAACCCCCGGTGGTTCTTAACCTTTTGAGAGAGTGGAAACGGTTTGAGTTTCAAAATGATTTACTGTACCGGAGACGCCAATTAGGACCAGAGACATCATTGCAGTTAGTCTTGCCTGATTCATTACGTTCAACAGTCATGCAAAGCCTACATGATGATATGGGGCATCTTGGGGTTGAACGTACGACAGATCTCATTCGGTCCCGTTTTTACTGGCCAAGAATGGCTAGTGATATCGAAATCAAAGTTAAAACTTGCGAAAGATGTATCCGTCGGAAGGCCCTCCCTGACAAAGCTGCTCCAATGGTGAGTATTACCACCACCAGACCTATGGAGTTAGTTTGCATGGATTTTCTCTCCATAGAACCAGACAGTAAGAACACTAAAGATGTCTTAGTGATTACAGACCATTTTACAAAGTATGCAGTGTCCATCCCAACCAAAGATCAGAAAGCCACCACCGTCGCGAAGAACCTGTGGGAACATTTTTTAGTCCACTACGGGTTTCCTGAGCGTCTTCATAGTGATCAGGGACGGGATTTCGAATCACGTACAATCAAGGAACTTTGTTCTTTACTTGGTATCCGTAAAGTCAGAACGAGCCCTTATCACCCTCGTGGCAACCCCGTTGAACGGTACAATCGTACATTACTCAGCATGTTGGGAACTTTACAAGCCACTGAGAAACATCACTGGCGCGATTTTGTAAAACCACTTACTCACTCGTACAATTGTACAAAAAATGACGTGACGGGATACTCTCCCTACGAGCTAATGTTCGGTAGGCAGCCTCGGTTGCCTATAGATATTGCCTTTGGGTTACCGCATTTGAACAAGCCCTCTATAACTCATTCTCAGTATGTTAAAGAACTGAAGAGTCATCTGGAACAGAGTTATGACATTGTCATAAAAAACTCTCAAAAAACAGCGAGGAAGAACAAAGAACGGTTCGACAGAAACATTCGTGAGTCCACACTAGGTGTGGGAGATCGTGTTTTAGTCCGAAATCTTCGCTTAAGAGAAAAGCATAAATTAGCAGACAAATGGGAGCAAACAGTGTATATAGTTCTCAAACAGATGGAAAACTTGCCAGTATACACTGTAAAACCAGAGAACGGAGAAGGACCCAACAGAACACTCCACAGAGATCTTTTACTGCCTTGTGGTTTTCTCTCTTCATTAGAAAATGAAACAGAACGCGTTACGAAACCTAGCAGACCTCATACAAGACAGAGTTCAGCCTTAGAACCTGACCCAGATGAGCCACTTGACGAAGAGGTAGATGAGTTTTATTACTCTGATCTTCCACAAGTGCTAAACCGACCATCCTATCAAATAGCGGTCACCTTGCCAAATAGGGAACTCATAGCAGATTCAAATAATATTCAACAACAAAACACACTATCCTTACACACAGGGGATCGCAAGGAACCAACCTTAGCTGGTAATGAAAATGCTGAATTGTCCTTACTTGACAAAGGCATCAACACCGAAACATTCTTACCTGACAGAATGAGTGAAACTGCGACATTCTTACCTGAAAGAGTGAAAGAAGCAGCAACATACTTACCTGAAAAAACGAAAAAAACCGAAGTATACTTACCTGACGTAGAAACGGGGGATGAAACTAACACAAACCTACCTCAATTGGATGGTGTCCTAAAGTCGCAGCAACGTGATGTAAGTTTTGAACCCATCATACACGATCAGACACATACATCTGAAAAGACCAAAGTCTTAGAGAATAGCTCATCAGCTCTGTCGGAAACAGAGAGCTCACTTCGTCCTGTCTCAGTTGAGAATCAAACCGAAACGGATGAGCATGATACTGTGCAACCAGAGATGTATGTCAGGAGATCTGAACGAAGTAGTCAGCCTCCTCAAAGACTAACTTACTCTCAATTGGGCAATCCACTAGTGACCGTAGTTAGGTCCCTTTTCCAAGGACTTAATAAAGCTTTTATTGACTCTCTTACTCAAGAAGTTGTGTACCCCGTAGAAACAATGCACAGGGACGTGCATGATATTTAATGGGGGAGGATGTAACCCAGAAGCTAGAACCTTAATGAGGTATTAACTAACTGGCTTACTAATATGATCCATCCTCAATTTAGATAAAATATAAAATATAAATTAAGGAAATTAACAATACTAATTAATAGATATCTAATTAACTAATAGATAATTTCATAATGAATTATTGGAAGGGTGAATAACTAAAATAACGAGTTTAATATTAAACATCGGTTAAAACAAGAATCTTGAACATCCCTAACAGAAACAGAAGAGGAAAGCTGTATACTATTGGTCCAGGTGGGAATCTGAAATTTCATTGGCTGAGAGAAATAAGTCCCGCCTCCGCGAAATAAAACCGTGCGACGCAGCTGAGCGAGAGGAGAGACAAACGGCTGTGCAGCACGCAGATACAGAAAGCAAAGACTGAGCGGTTAGAGAGAGAGAGAGAGAGAAAAAAAAACAACGGTCGAGGCCGTGAAGAACCCTGATTTGGGTGCCGCATAGATAGAGGGAGAGGCGGACTTGACTCCTTCTAATAAGAGCTAGGAACTTGGAACCAACGCGGTGAGTAAAGAAAAAAGAAGAGAAAAAGCTAACGATGCAACTTAAAAAAAAAAAGGAAACTTAAATAGCTTATCAAATTAATTCCATTCTTATAGATTTGTGTGGAGACGACAGAGTGAACCAATCCTCTGTAGGAGGGAACCGTTGGAGCTCGTTGGTGAGTGAATGAGATTAAATTCAGTAAATTATTAAATTCAAAAAGCTAATTACAGCAACCGAGGTGACAGCAGTGGGCTGCTAGACGTTAGATCCCAGGAGTTAACATCTCAAACTACCAGTTAACGGTGGTAGGGCATATAGGAGTTAACGGCTCAAACCGCCAGTTAACGGCGGTAGGGCATATGGGATTCCCAGGAGTTAACGGCTCAAACCGCCAGTTAATGGTGGTACGGCCTAGATGTACAAGGTCCTCAGGGGCGTTATAGCTAACGCCATAGAATTAGCAATGCGTCCCTTAACCAAACATTTAATAATAAAAAAAATAGATAAATAAAAATAAATAAAAGCTAACTGATTAGG